>NW_009611302.1:19377-57481 GCF_000690535.1 Cariama cristata
TGTATCCAAGATACCGAAAGAATCAAGGAAGAGGTAAGTGCAACATGTAAGCAGTGCGGAGGAGTGGCTTTATTCTTTTCAGTTAGCAGTGATGGTTACCATGGTGGAGACAATATAACTGTCTCAAGAAACTAGATATTTTGCAGCAAAATAAACCAGATAAATTTAAATCACTTTCAGGAACGGTCTAGACATCAGGATATTCAGAGCATGCATGGAGTTAGTTGCTTAGACAGAGCTTCCTTATAGCCATATGCAAAAGATCATATTTTAAGTCAGTCAGAGTCAGTTAATAGCTGACTAAAGCACAGGACTTTCACCTTACATTGACCTATAATCCTTCCTTTTCTTTCAGTTTATCCTAATCTTTAACTATAGCAACAGACTGTCAATTGACCCGCATAGCATCGTTACACCAGACCATGCCTGAGAACAAATTATTATTTATAAATGCCTGTGAGATGTCTACACTGTTGATGAGAGTCAATTGACAGTCAATTTGTTCTTTTTATGAAATCAGCAAAACAGTTCTGTGCAGGGATCTGCAGGAAGATATATCTGTCCAATAAGATTTTTAATACTTCATAGGTTTTAATTAATACAAATCTTATTTTGTTCAACAAAAATAGTGAAAATTACTTTAAAAAATATCTTGAAACCATGTATGCCCGAGCAAATAACAAATGGTTCAGCTCATTAATTGACTAATCATGCATTTCCCACAGTAAATCATCGCCAGCAGATGGTTTTTTGCCAACAGACAGATTAAAGTTAGAAAGACTCGTTTACATTCAAACAGAACACTATTCACAACAACATTTAGCTTTTTACAGAAAATGGGAATGGGAAGGTAGAAATGGAGGACAGGAAAACTGAATTATTTAATCTCACTTGGCTTTCTGCAGCAAGGGATTGCATCCTTATAAAGAATGTCTCTGTTTATAATTAATTTTATTAAACTATATGTGATATCAAGTAGTTTGCACTATACGAAACCTCATGTTCAGTGATGTCACTTTCAAAAAAGGACCTTTCCACTACTTTCTTGAAAAAAACACATACGAAATCTCTATTCTAAAATGGGGTTACAAAGTCAGAGGATCTTAAGTCTTGGAACTATGTAATTATCAGTAGATTATTAAGATTAAAAATGTGATTTGATACACTATGAAGTCAGCAGTATAATGTCAAGTCTTGTTCTAATGAACATTGTTAGTTTCAGTTTAAAGTGGTAATATATTAATAGGGCATGTTGAATCTTCATTGTCATTCATAATTTAGCAAGCTAATGGCACCTTGCAGACATAGTCATAAATGGCAAACAATTTTCTTGTCTAGATTTTACTTCTAGATTTCATTGTAAAACAAAACTGCTTTTTAAATATATAATGAAAGTAAGTTTTGCTGGTAGTAGGCTAAAAGACTAAGACAAAAAATAAGATGCATAGTAGAAATTAAAAAATGTTCCAAGATTTGGAATTTTTACATTGCATTATGTCATAAGGAAAAGCTTCTGAGCAGAATGGTTTGAGCAGAATCAACTAGCAAGTAGCCAAAAGCTGTTCTGGTTGGTATATGGGTGTAGGTTTCTATTTTTTAGATAATATTGGTAATATTCTGGAATTTTTTCCTTTTTTCTTTTTTTGTGAAATACTCTTTCTTTTCAGACCCAGTCTCAATAGAAGAACATGTTGCAGCACGTGGATATTCTTTCTCTTAAACTAACACACTGGTGGTTATCTTTTCACAGGCTTGTCCTGATGTAAATGCACAGAATTAGATCCTTATGTTCTGTAGGAATACAGTTTCTCTAGTAGTTTCACTAATCAAAAGCTGATAGACCAAGGCGCTGAGTATATATATATTTTGTGTAGGTGCCCAGGTGTTGACGGTGGGGGCTGCAGGGGCCTCTGTGAGGAGAGGCCGGGGCTGCCCCGAGCCGGACACAGCCGGTTCCGGCCGGCTCCACCCGCCCCCCGCACGGCACGGCGGCCCCAGCCGACCCCCGCAGGGCACGGCTGAGCCCCACAGCTGAGGTGGTGGCACCTCTGGAAAAGGGTACTGAAAAAAAGATGGTAAACACTGAGAAAAAGGAACAGCAAGGCAAGGAGCAAAGGAGGTTCTCCATGGGAGGACTGGGCACACCCCAAAGGGACTGCTGCGCATGGAGGACCCTGATGTGAGCAGCTGTAAAGGCAGCCTGGTGAGAAGGGGAAAATTACTGAACAGAAGAAAATGCCTGCTGAAAGTACTGACAGAGAAATTGGCTGCCACCCTGGGAGCTGTGAGCCTGGAAGCCACAGCCTGGAACCAGATACACCCTTGAAAAGTGCAGCTGGCCTCCTCGAAGTACACCTGGGGTACCCAGGAACCACAGACATCCTGAGATGCTGTTGATAAGTGCAAAAACAAGGGACCGTAATGGCAACTTATTGTCTGAGAAGGTGGAAAACAGTCTGGGAAAATAAAATGGGCCTGAAAGAACAGAAAACAGCATCACCTGTTGGCTGTTACAGGTGAAAAATAAGAATTAACAGCATCGAAATAGGATGTCCTACACCCTCTTATGTCTCTATATTATAAAAAGGACTTAATCTTTACCCAAAATGGAGCCTCTCTCTCTGATAACTTCCTGCGCTGCTCGTACTTTTCCTCTCCTGTGCAGGCTGAATTCTGCACAGCCGCTCTATGAGACCTTGGACTCTCATCTGGGACACCCGGCTAACCCCAGACTGTGACATGGCCTGTTATCTTGTTGGTCCCCCTTGGGGCCCACTTCTGGGGCTGGCTCAGTTTGTAATCCCACCTCTGAGATGGGTGGGCCCCCTTTAGGGTCAGTTTGTCCTCCTCTTTGGGATGGTCTGGCCCCTTCTGAAATCTGTCTGATTTACATGCTATGGGTATTATATACCCATAATCTATCATGAGCGTATCAACTGTTACATTGTTGATAAGTGGCTAAACTAATAAGTTCGTAGTAACTCATAACAGTATATACCTACTTGGCTGTTGCTGTTACTGGCTATTGCTAGATGACTGGTTGCTGCTATTATTAACTGCCATACTATTGATTGGTACTACATTATTGCTGATAGTAATTTGTTGTAGCTTGATTATATATATTCACTTTATTATTTACAGGTATACCTACTAGTGGTGATTTTTGTGGTGTTTGTGGTAATCTGTAGAATAATCACAAAGTAGAGAAATATAGAGGATAAAGCTTCTGCGTCCTTCTGTATTACCGAATCCTATGATCCCATGGCAGCCATCTCTACATGCCTGAAGGCCAGGTAACACTTTAAGTCATGACAGACCCGTATCAGAGCAGAGGAAATGGGTAAGAACAAAGGAGAAACTGGAAAAAAAATGGTGAGAAACAAGGAGTGTCAGAAAGAAACCACTTAGTCATGACCCCAACCTCCTGCACCATGGGTCACTCCACCAAAGGGACTGAGTAATCTGTGGCACTAACAATGGGGGAAAAGACCAGGAAGGAGGAAGGAGAGGTGTCTGAAGTGAAGTTGAGCCTAGGAAAGGGAGAAGGAAAGATATTGTCACAAAGTTTTTTAATGTTTGTCTTCCTTGTTTCTTAATACCTGAATCAGTAACTACATGTTTTAAGTGAAGCCATTTCCCAAGTCAAGTCTGTTTTGCCTGCGACAGCAGCTGGCAAGAGATTTCCCTGTCTGTGGTGGTCCTGTCACTGGATACTGCTGAGAAGTGCCTGAATCCATCTTTTTTATTCCCCCCACCCTGGTGTTTATCCACATGGATAAAATCCACTTGAGGCTTCTCTTCTCTAGGCTGAACAGTCCTAGCTTTCTTAGCCTTTCCTCATAGGAGAGATTCTCCAGTCCCTTCAACATCTTCACAGCCTTTCACAGGACTCGCTCCAGTATGTCCATGTCTCTATTGTACTGGGGAGCCCAGTACTGGACCCACCACTCCAGATATGGCCTCACCAGTGCTGAGCAGAGGGGAAATATCACCTTCCTCAATCTGCTGGCAACACTCCTTCTAGTGCAGCCCAGGACACCTTTAGCTTTCTTTGTCAGAAGCGTGTATTGCTGGCTCATGGTCAGCTTTGTGTTTTCTGATTACCCCTACTACTGCTGACTCTGGATCTCATGCAGTGTACTGAGTGTGGAGAGAATTTCTGTGGGGAACTGTGAAGTTTGGGTAGTGTTCTTTAAAGCATTTATGACAATTCCTACAGTGTCTTGCTGCAGATGTCTCTTCTTCTGCCTTAGGAGAATATGAACTACAGTAGTCAAGTGTGAAAATTATTCTGACTGGAGCTACACTACATCATTTCAGTGAAAAAATCTTTCATAGATCTGGGAAGCTGAGATAAAGGTGCATGGAGTGGGAGTTTGCAGTAAGGATTTGACTTGTTTTCAAATTCAGAGTCAGGTGCAAGTCACTCAACTGGGTATGCAGTCTGTAGCCTCAGTTAGCTCCTAGGTTCTTTTCACAGCCAAGGAGTCCAAGGTGTGATTCTGCTCATCCTAAATGAGACATCTGTATATGGTCAGACAGTTTGCACCAAAGTGCCTATTTCATTTCCCTGACTATAAAGAGAACCTAGTCTGACTTGCTTAAGTATCTACACTAAAAAGGAAAATAAAAAAAATACAACTGGATGAAATTATTCCAATCTATTTAGACTCCTTCAAGAACTTACAGCAAGCTATCCTCTTTTCCTCATTTATGCAGGGTGTAACTGTTTGAACCGAGCTAAACACAGGTATAGATTCAACAAAATAAGTCCATCTATGAGATAGCAGAGAAAATTAAAAAAAAACTTAGTTCCATCATCTGAATGAATTTGTTGTTATCAAACTAATCTTTAAGATGACCATAGTCTCTGAAGGAGTTTCATTCAGAAATGGTCTTGTACATGAAAATAAAACACACATTATTACATGCAGGGTAATTACTTCACTATTTTATTGGCCGAATTATTGAGTTTGAGAGTCGTAAGAAATTCCACAGGATACTTGCACATTCCTAAGTCGAACACAGGGGAAAAAAGCTATTGCATGTCACTTTTCCTCTTCTGCCAGCCCTGGAGGATGTGATCGGTCTGAAAGGTTGACCAAGCACTCACAGCTGTGCTAATTATTCTGTATATAGCTCTAATTTGCTTCTACTTCACCTTGTTTGCAATGTATTTCAGAAGTGGAAGATTAGACCCAGGAGTAATTACAGTCAGAGAAAACAAAGAAAAGTTTTTATGTTTATGTTTTCCTTCTGTTTATTTCATGTGAGAAAAGAGGAGTCAGAAATTTCAAGTAACTTCTTCCAAAGAGCATGCTGTTAGTTCTCTACAAGGAACTAGCACAATAAAAAGGTTATGTTTAAGAAAGGCTAATTAGCAACAGAAAGAACTACTAAGAGTCAGTTTACACCAGTACACCTATATACCATCTTTGCACCTAATGCTGCAAAGAAGAGCAGAAAACCAGAAGCAGAAAAAGCAGAAGCATGGCATGAATTTGCAAAAGAGTAACTCATGAGAAGAAATGAAATTTTTTTGATTCATGGCAAGTGGTCAGCCAAGATGAGATCTGGGACAGTAATTAACTAAAGCAAGCAAGAAGACGATCAGAAACCAAAACAGCAAACATGGATGTACTGCTTAACTGAAATGCTTCTTAACTAGTATTTTGGCACACCGAGGGTTCAATAAATTGTTTGAACCCTTTAAAACTTCCTTTGTGCAGGATAAGACAGTTCAAATAGAGAAGAGAGCATTCTGTTACCACACAGATCATCAGACAACAGTGGGTAGGTTTGTTCAACCTGTTTCAAAGTTCTAAGGAGAATAAATAAATAAAAAACCCCAGCAAGTGTCCATGACTATCTCAATCAGAAAGTCAATTCACTGTTAGGTTTCATCTATTGTTTTCTTATTCTAGACATAATTTAGGAAATCTTGCTATTTTCCCCCTTAAGAGGTGAAGTAATTTCCTGACATTCGGAAGAATTATTCCTTCTAACTTACCACAAAAGTGCTGTTGTGTGGCCATCAAAAATCTAGCCATATGTGTTCAACTGCTATTTCCAAGTGATATGTTTGCTACTTGTGATTTAACTGCTTTCCCAAATGGATCCAAATATGCTCATATCTGCATGGAACTGGGTGATCCAGGTGGTAACTCATCTTTTTAGTATATGATATTTCTCCAGAAACCCCATAACATTACTCAGATTTTGGAGCTGCGGGAAATGTTTTATACATGATGCTTGTAACTCTGAACATTGAAAGAAAATTCTTTACCGGTCATGAATATGGAATTTGATTATATTTGATTAGCTTTTTTTGTTTGTTTGTTTCATCTTTTAGTACATGATAACTCAAGCTTAACAAGCACTTCAGAAATGAATAGAATTCATGCATAGAAGACATTAATAGAAAATCAAAAAAAGACAAATTGAAAACTGAGGAGTAGACTAGACTTTGGTTTAGAATTTTACAGATTAAACATGGAATCTGCTCTTTCAAAACCAGTTTTACTCTCCCCCTGGTGTATACAGTCTGTATCTTTGGGTTTATAATGGAAAAGAGTGATCAATATCAATTGAAAAGCAGGTATTGTTCTACTGTCTTTAAATATTACTTATGATGTATGTAAGGAATTAAAACTCCTGTTTGTTGTAGACATGACTATAAAATAGAAATGGCAGTAATAAAAAAGAGAGATAACCAATACAGTCCCTCAAACTGTAATTATAGCTCAGTCATTTTAGTGAGGGTTTTTCCTAAATACAGCAGTTTCTCTATGTAGATTGAGACTTCATATATGTACATAATAATCAGACTTATAGATACGGATACAAGTTCATAGAATACATAATGTTAACACTTCAGAAACTATGAGTCACAAAACTTTGAGTGAAGTGTGACCAAGAATTATTACATTGTTATTATTTACTAAAGTACGACAAGAGAACATCCTATATGATAGATTTAATGATTACAAAAATGACTGTGGCATATATAGATATCAAGCTATGTTCCATAAAGAATTCATAAACCCCAGCAGCAATGAAAAAAAAAAAACACAAAAAATCAAACAAACAAACAAACCCCAAACCCACAAACTCAAAACTGAAGGTTAAAACTATGCTATCCAAGGATGATTGCTTAGGCATTGACTAACATTGGAAAGTTTTAAGCAAACTGCAAAGCTAACTTCCTTAAAAATGATCTAATAAAAATGTTATCTTAACCTACAATTTTGCCCAGATTTTTAAATGTATGTCATAGAAAGGAAATTAAGGCAAAATATACACTAGGGCTTTTAAAAATATTTTTTGGTCAAGGAAATTTACTTTCCATTCAGTCAAGTGAAATAAAAATGGAAAAAAAAGAGTCATCACAGTAATTTGTTCCACAGCACTCAATACTCTAGATGAAAGATAAAATACCAGCATTTTTTAGAGACATGGATGCAGGAAACAATAAAAACCTTTCCTTTCAGTTGCATATCAGTATTTAAGCAACAGCTTAGAAGTTATAATGAGCTGAATTCAATCAAACTCCCCTGACCTAGCAGGAGAGGTATCAAACCAAAATTGAGGCCCTCTGTTGAAGTAAAAGAAATGCTAAGACAGAGCACTGCCGTTAAAAACCCATAATAGGCTTCCAAGCATATCTGAGAAACTTCAGCCTTGCACTTATTTATTTGAGATGAGAATCTGAGACACTTAGCTGATTGCAGGAGCAAAATGTAAAAGTATTAGGTCAAAAGTTAAATGTCTTGAATATTAAATTGCTTCTTAGATCTTTAGTAATGTTACAAAACATTAGGATTCTTTGTATGTTAGTGAAACTGATCCTAGGTGTTAGGTTTTGCTTGGACCTAATTTAAATTCCTCTACATCCTAGCATAAACTATAAACTCAATCTGACAGAAAAAGTCTGTTGGATTTTTTTGTCCATCTTTTTATTTTTTGGATTATGAATGCCACTGTTTTTCTATTGACTAGATACAAAAATAGAAATTGCCACTAAAAAAAATTATTTCATAATGTAAAAAAATACACTATAACATGATAATAGATTTTGTTACCATTATATTTATCATGCGACACTTCTGATATTTCTAATTCAAATCAAACCAAAAGGATAAACTAAAGATTTCTATAGGTGCTTAAAGGTTGCTTATCTCAAACTAAATTCTGAGTTTCCACACCTATACAGAAAATTCTGTCAATCTTGAAATTGATCACTGGTGAGTTTAGAAGTCAAGATTTCTATACTTTCCCATGTACCATTAATCAGGTAAAAGAGTGTGTATCTCAGGCTTAAGATCTCATATCCCATGCAAATGACCTACTTCTTGCTACACAGCTACAGTGTTTTTCAGTCTGCAGCTTCAGTTTAAAGTCATCCTTAAACTTAGCAATAAGAAAGAATATTTAATCAAAATGAAGATCCATGGAACTCCTGTTTGTGTTATAGGTTCACACACTGGTTTGACAGCTAAAAAGGTGTATTAAAGTAGATAACCACATTAAAACCAGTAAATATTAACTAGTCACCTTATTAATGACTGCATGAGACAGTGAATGCTCTAACAGTGTCAAGTGCTGTGTTATTCACTGTTAAGATCAACACTGCTTCCCCCTGTCTCTGAAAAATCATTTATTTTCACAGAATATTATATATTAGTTTTGGGTTTGGCCATATGTCAGTTTTTAGAGTCAGTTTCCTTCAAATCTATTAACCATAGGCTCAGTGGACAACATATGAAAATCTCTGCCTGTCTACTGTATTAAAAAAAGAAAAGCAGAGCCAGAATGAAGGTATTGAAGGCTCTTACAACCCAGCTTCCCTGTGCCTTATTCTAACAGGTGAGAAAATGATGTTTACACCAACATTACTGAAAAGCATGGCCCAGGAGGAAAAGAATCATAGAGCCACATGGTTGGTGCTGAGGGCCTGACATCCACACTATATGCATGAGGAGGACATGGGGACAGAGGAACAGAGGATATGTACTGAACTACTGTTGAGGGTTAGGCCTGGCAGGCAGCCAAGCCCCACCCAGCCGCTCGCTCAGTCCCCCACGGTGGGATGGAGGAGAGAATCAGAAGGGTAAATGTGAGAAAACTCGTGGGTTGAGATAAAGACAGTTTAGTAAGTAAAGTAAAATCTGTGCATGTAAGCAAAGCAAAATAAGAAATTCATTCACTACTTCCCAACAGCAGGCAAGTGTTTTGCCATTTCCAGGAAAGCAAGGTCTCATCACACAGAACAGTTACCTGGCAGATGCCATCACTCTGAATAGCCCCCATTCCATCTTTCCTCCTTCTTCCCCACAGGTTTTATTGCTGAGCGTGACATCATATGGTATGGAATATCCTTCTGGTCATCTGCCTGGTGGTGTCCCTTCCCAACCTGCTGCATAACCCAATTTTATTCAGTGGGGACCCAGAGTGAGAAACAGAGGCGGCCTTGGTGCTGTGCAAACACTGTTCGGCAATAGCTACAACATCAGTGTGTCATCAGTAGTGTTTTGGTCACAAATCTAAAGAACACCACCATAGAAGCTGCTATGAAGAACATTACCTCTATCCTAGCCAATACAACTACACAGCTGATCCTGGGGACTGTCCATTAGCCACTGCCATGCATCTTCAGGTTTAACTTCATTGAACAGAAATACAACTTGTGCACCCTGACACTCTGCAGTGTGAGCCAAAGCGTGGCTAAAGGTTTTGTTTCAAGAGCAAAAGTTTCAAACTAAAACACTAATGTGGATGTACCTGATGTGGTCACATAGGGACAAATTACTAAGGAAGAACAGAGAGATACAGAGCTTTGAAAACTTAAATAAATATTTTGTATTTAATGTATGGAGAAAACAGTAGAGGAATTCAGAGATTAAGTGACATGTTTAAGTCTGTGGCCAGGGAGAAATGGTGTGTAGTGAATACAATGATATCAATGAGACTTGTCATAACCTAACAAAGGTTACAGGGATCAAGCCACAAGATCCAGGCAAAAAAACAGGCATGTCCAGTCGCAACAAGAAAAGCACTGGCACATGATCATCAGGAATATCCTATTCCAGACATCTATTCTGTTCCCTACAATTTAAACAAAATACCAACAGGCGTCGCAGAAGATACTGCAAGACCTTGCCTTGTTTAGAATAACAGGTGGCTGCTAAAAAAATGATTGCTTCATATATGTTAAGGATAAACTGCAGGAAGGGAAATGAGCAATTAAAGATGAAGAACAAAAGAGCACCTCAATGTAATCCCTAATAAGAATATTAACATACTTGTAAATTTGACTTTACTTCTAGTAGGATTTTTGCTACCTGTTGTTGCAGAAATTAAGCTAATTCTTAAACTGAGACTGAGTATATATTTTTTTCTGTATTTCTCCTGAGCTGAAAAATAATAACAAGTGAATACCTGTGTCAAAGAAGTTCAGACAAATGACAAATGCAAAGTCATTATCATTACTGGGGGATCAGAAAATCATTGTTCAAGGTTCATTAACCTAAGACAGGAAATCTTTGAGAAGATTTCTTGGCAATAATTTGCAAACACATCTGTGTTCTACCGAGTAGGGATTTTTTCCTAAAACTAAGATGTCTAAAATAGCTACTTCTATTTGTGACTTTTCTTGAAGTTGTTAATCTTGCGATTACAATTCAGATGATGAGAAGATACATAAGACACTAAAGAATTAGGTTCGTTTTGAGTGCTGAATAAGTAGTAGAAACATATGAACTCCTGAAGAACATCCATTTTGCATCAAAAGAGGCTACAAAAACCCCTAAAACATAGGACATATGAACATTTCTTTCCAGATAAAACTTTTGTTTCACAGTAAACCTCCATGGCCTTCGTAGAGAACTTTAGCTTAATTTCATACATTCTTCTTGTCATTTATATCAAGTGAATCATATTCAATAAAGCCAGAAAAACCTGATAAAGTAACAAAATAATCAGAATATGAGACAAAACATAATTTATCTGGCTATATACAACAAAACTTTTAATATCATGATGTGCAAGAGACTAACTGACAGCCAAGTACCAGTGCTGAGTTACTTCAGAGGATTAATGGCTGTCTGGTATACTATCCTGCCATTAGGAAGTACTACAGTACTTAAGAATGGAATAAATTTGGGAGTGAAGGGAAATAACTAATGGAATACTGAAAAAGGCTTCTGCTAGATAAAGACAGGCAAATTAATTTTTAATTTTTAACCCACTTGAAAATCCTTGGCTTGAAATGTCAACTCAGGCTTGAGTGATTTGGCTTGTGCTCTTCTAAAGAAAGGCTGAGATAAAAGGAGGAATGACAGATAAAAAGCCATGGAAAAATATGTAGTGAGAGCTGGAAAAGATAGTAGGTGCAATAAAGTAATGATATGGGTGAGTTTAAGAGGTTTGTAAAAGAAAAAATTCTCCACAGGTTAGTATTTGTAGTGAAAGCATTAGGTTCCTCCTAAACTGAGATTAAAGTTAGTTCATTTATATGGTCACCTCTGTCCCGCTTTCCCCCCAAGTAAATTAAGCCACTCTTCCAGGCATTTTTGAAGGTAGCATATGGGAGATATATTTAAACTAAGTTTCACACAAAACAAGCATCCTTCATTGTACAGCTCTTTCCACTATTGAGTAAGGACACCTGGGTAGTTACTGTTGACTCATACAACTTATTCTCCTTTCACAACTTTTTTTTTGTGTGTTCAGATCTTGGCATTTATTTTCTTAATTAAAAGAGAAATTGTACTGTTATGACCTAACCGGCTTGTGCACATGAAGTGGACTATGCAATGGCATTTTCAGGTATGTTTGCGGAAAAAAGTCACTGAAATAGTAATTAAATCTGTAATTCTTGCCCATAAGTGGCAAGGGGTATCTGGGGTTACTGACCACATATGCCCCACGTGTGCATGCTGCTTTTTGTTGCTTGCTCTCAGGGGACAGAAAGCACAATCTGCTCCCCAAGAGAAGGAGAATTGGGAGGCAAGGGTCACAGGAAGGCAGGTGACACAGGACTGCCATCACACAATGCCTAAGCAAGAAGAGCAGAGGACGTCCAGTGACAGTAATCAGCTTCGCCCAAGAGTCCAGTGAATGCCAGACAAGTCCTTGGTGATGAGATAGGTGTAAGGTTGAGCCAGGATGCTAAGTCAGTGGTGAGGATCAGCCAAGCCAAGCATGGATATACCTAAAGCTTACCTCATGCTGTAAGTACGGACCAAGTTCAAGGACCTGAACTTAAAATGCAGTTCTCAAATGAAGCAGGTAAAACCCTGATGAGGCAATGCTCATTCTCACAGCTTTTTCTCACACAGTAGTATAATGTAGCTGCACCACTGTGCGGAGCTGGCAGGGAAGAGACTGCAGAGGCTGACGGTGTGCTTGGCTGTCTGGTGATTGCTTATATGGTTGAAAGTGTAAGTTAAAGCCCAAGGTTTATTGTATCCACTCTTTTTTACAGTCACGTAGGAAGGTAAATCTCTTGAAAGTTAATAACTGTCAGGAATTATGGGACTGAATTTCTGATAAGAGGTAGACAGGTTATTCCATATTCCTTAACTGTACATGGAAAATAAATCTTAGAACATCTTAGAAAAAAGAATCATGGACAATGGCATAGGAAGGTGGGCTACATCTACAGTTTAAGTTGCTCTTACATTTCAGTTTTGTAGCTTTTAACATATTCCAGGCTTTATACTTATTTGATTTTCAGGTCTCTCTGTTCCTTGTATAGCATACAGAGTTTATAAAACTGTTCAACAGTTTTTTTTGTTTTTTTTTTTGCTTATTTTTTTTTACTTCCCCAAAAAAAGAGACAGTTTAGCTATTTTTCCTTTAATATGAGTTGTTTATGCATTTCTAATGTAGTTGGGGTTAGCCAGACCCATAGCTGCAGCTGCTATGTACCAGGTCTTCAAAAAATATGTGCAGGAATTAGAACCTAACTAACATTGATTGGGTGGTTCAGTGCATCAGTAAAAAGTCTTGTCTTTACCCTAAAAAGCCTTAATTACAAATTGGCCAAATTTCCAACTGGATGAAAAGATTTAATGTGATAAAAAAAGATCACAGTATTGGCTGAAATAAATCCTGTAATTTCTACAATTTTTGCTTTGTCATATAACTTTTTTTTCTTTTAGGATCCTTTCAGTCTGCATGATTCTATTTTAAAGGAGACAGTGATTTATGTTGACTGCACTATATACTTCAGTATTTTGGGTCATCTTTGCATCATGAGATACTAATTGGTCCATTTTGTTCTTCCTGGAACTGAAATACAATGTAACTGAGCTGGTAGAAGAACCTAAGGGAAGTGACTCAGTCACAAAAATGGAAGGGAATAAGAGTCTTAGTTTATGTACAAAGTGTATTTAATATATACGGCACGGAAGGTAACATCTTGCAACATTCTAAGGGCATATTCTTGCTTCTAAACTTAAGGCAGTTTCTCTCTAGGTGTTTGATTATAAACATATAGACATGTTTTATATACATGAACGTATAAAATCCATAAAATTATTTCATCTGTTATAAACTGGAGATATAGGAGTGTTTTGAGATACAACTGTTAAGTAAAAGCCAGTTTATCTGAACTGCTACCCGTCAAATTTCTGGAAAATGTTTCCTGTCTTCACTTTGAGTAACAGTCCTATGAAGATGTGGCTCTAAGAAAAAAACAAAAACATTGCTATTTTGATGATAATAGTTAAATGTGCTCACCAGCTATAGTTACCAGACTATTTCATCTCTGTTTTCCTGTGGAAACAATGCTTATGCAGTCATGCTGTTGTTAATGTGTGCACCCAGTAAAGTGTGAACCTGGTTGCCAGTTTCAGTTCACATGTGACAGAGTGGTGGGAACCTCAAACATAAAGAAAATCTTGCAAGTTTGGGGAAACCGGATAACTAAAGGAAAGAAACCTTATTAAGGCCCCCACAGTGGGGAAAAGCCGTAACATGAGCTGACGCTGGGGAGTTCAGACACAATACAGAGACCTACGTGGGAAAAGTTTTAACTGAAGTTCATGCTTTATTAAAATCTCACAAAATTAATTCACCTCAAGATAATTAATTTATCCAATTAAATAATTCTTCATACATTGATAGAATGATTTGTTTAGGCAAGTTTTGGACTCAGTATTACTTTGATTTTTTGTACTGGTGCTTTGCATCAGTTTATTATCTGAATACATTTAATTGTTAACGTTCAAAGAATTTTTTGTTTCCCTTCATTATTCTCCATTTCCATCCCCATCTCCACCTTTTCTTGTTTCCTCCGAATATGTCTGAGACGGCTTTATCTGCCCTAGGTACGAAAATTCCCCCCCACCCCCTGAGCTACAAGGAGCCGTTTTAAGGTTCAGTGACTATTGTAATTTCCTTGAAGCTGCTGTGATCTGTTCAGTGGCTTTCTGTGGAGTCAAATGACTGGAGGGACAGCAGGAGGAAGCACGATAGGAAAAGTGGCTTATCAAGTTCTCACTAGTTGGGATTAGGCAGGGTCAGCCACAAACAAAGCCTTTTCAGAAGTGCTTAGCTTCCCTTTCTGCCTAGTATAGTGCCCCAGATGTTACCCCTTCCCCAACCCTGAAGAAATTCACACTTGAAAAAATAACACTGTTGAGATACTTTTCACAGGGGTTCAAAGACATGAGATGTACTTCTTATTTCAGTGTACTGGAATGAAAACTATTAGGTCCCAGAGGGCATCAAAAGGCCATAGGTATGCCGACTAGTGTCACCTGGGACCTGTCTGTGGATTTGGGGGCTCCATTTAAGCTGAGGTCTGGACAGCCCCACCTTGCCTAAGTAACGCTATAAGTACACATGTGCCTAGTCCTACTACCTACTGTTCTGCCTTTCTGGCTGGACTTGCTGCATGGGCTTGGACTCAGCTCATGGGTAGCCTTCTCTCTACTCCTGCCTCTAGCCCAGTCTTCCGCCATTTTTGACTGGTCTTCCTGGCTGGCTGTGGACCTGACTCATTGCCTTGCCTTGTCTGGGTTGGTCACTGGGACCTGTTGCTGCCACCACCCCTGATCAGGTACCATGGGACTGCAGCCTGTGGGAGCATCACTGCCCAGCCTGGAGTGCTGGGGTCATTGTGGCTCCCGGCTCATCTCCGTCCCAGAGCAGCCCCACTCCTGCTGCTCCCTCACAGCTGGGATAGTTTTTCTGAGAAAATTATTTTAAAATTAAACATATATGAATTAAATACACAAACATACTTTTTTTCTCTGTTAATGCTAGTAGCAGTTTCACTGAAATAGTTACTATAAGAAGAGTTTAAGTATTAAAAGAACTAATTAGCGGGTATGTATTGTGGGATTTCAGTTTCTTATGTTATTGAAATACTCTAATTGATGGCAATGGAGCAAAAAACAGCTGTTCTAACTATGAACTTTTTCTATATATGTAATGAAGTTTTAAAGCAGCCAGCCAGATTGCTGGCGTAATTTTTTTGAACAAAATCATCAGTACCTGCTAGGATAAGCCTCAGATTAAGTTTCTCATAAAATGTGGCCAAGAAACACAGTACAATGTCATTCAGAAAGAAAGTGCGAATCTAGTATAGTGTTTACTTTCACAGGGCATCCGATGCATAGTTCTGTCATCAAGAAAAATTGGTATTAAAATATCAGAATTTAGATATGACTAAGTCTGGCTTATTTAAACTTCAGGTTGATTAACATGGGAATGTAAAAATGAGATATGCAAAGTGACTGATACAGTGGGTTCCATGAAAAACTCAACTACTCCCTCAGGAGCCACATTATTTTCCAATAGCTAGAAGAATATAATCCTTAATAAGAAAGGTGATTAAAGTTTGAGCATTCTGCTGTTTTACTTTCAGAGAAACTAAGATGAAATCGAGACTGCATCTCATTTCTGTCACAGTTACGGCATCTTAGGAGTCTGTCCATTAGTTCCAGGACCACTGACTCAGACGTCCTGCCTCTGTATTAGACTGACCTGTTTGGCTGAGTTCTGAATTCACCACCTAGGTTAGAAATGAGTATTCTATGGCTGCTGTAAGTGAGAAAACAAATAGAGTGTTATATGGTGTGGGGCCACAGTCACTGGGATACCCACATTAAGAACAGAATTTTACTGGAATCTCAGATTAACAGGTAAATATTTGAAAATCTAGTTTATATTTAATGCTTGCCATGGTCTTGTTTTCATCTCTCCCCCTTTCCCCCCTCCCTTTTAAAATTTAAACTACCTCCACTTGGCTAGGATGGGAAGCAGAAGTGCTGAAATATCTGATTTTGTAAGACTTCCAGCCCAGCTGTGGAGAATCAAGTGGCTTTAGACAGTTGGAATACAGTTCAAAAGAGCATCCACAGTTTTTGGTGTTTGTCCAAGTGTTGAGACACTTCGTGGTTTACCCATCGCTCTTTGTAATGTATTAGAAAGTAAACATACTCTGTCAATGCGCAAAAATTATATGAACGTAAATCTGCTCCTGACCTTGCTGTACACTTGCAGGCATGACTCTGACTAACTTCAATGGGAGTTTCACATAGGGAATGCCTTCATGATTAGACATCTGTACTGCAAAGGAGATAATATATATTAATGGGTGTGTTTTCTCTCTGGGATCTACTACAAGCGAGAAAAGAAAACTCTGAATATAATAACTTTCCCATGGACTGAGACTCTACATCTACTACCATTCATCTATGCAATGCAATTCTAGAAGTAAGCATAGCAGAAGAAACGCAAAATTAAAAGGTATGGGCAAAAGCAGCATGCCCTTTTTCATATGATATTTGAAAGTAGAGGAAGGGGCAAGGGATACAAAAGGCTTTTTCTTCCTTCAATCATAGAACCTGTTAGAGGGGCTGAGAACAATACTCTTAGATTTCCCTAGAAGCAATCTGTAAGAAAAACTACAGAGCTTGTGAAAAGAACTGAGGCGTGCTTTCCCTGTCTCGTTCAGTGGCAGGCAAATGACCTCTTCCATCATCACGCCATGCATACAATGAAAACTTAGCACCAAGAAAGGTCATTGTTATGGGCGGTATGGCTCTACAATGCTGTGCAAAAGTGGCCTAAAGATTATGTTAAAAAATTATTTGCTATTAAAGAACCAGAGTGACAAACTACTACATCTGGAATAACTAAATCGTTACTTCCAGAGAGGAAAATCCTGAATTACTGTAGGCTTCAGAGATCACTGAATGGTGCAATTCCATGCAGTGAGCTTCCCCCAGAACTCTGCATAGAGTCTCTCTCTTCCTCTGTGGTTTCCAGTCTGAAGGAGACACCTTCCTTGGTAATCTTGAGGAGCAGAACTGCATGCTGGAGGGGTCTGAAAAGCAGGGAGACAACTCTACGGCACCCAGTGGTAGCTTCCCTTTACAACTCCATCAATCCTGCTGGCTCTAGAGCAGCAGGGGGAACGTGGGGAGCTGCTGGAGATTTCCCCTTATCTTGCCCTTTATAATCCTTGATTGAGCTGGAATCTTTGAGCAGAAGAATACAGTGAAAATGGCTAATAAGCATGTGAAGAGAGAAGTGTCTTGTTCTTGTTGCATCTGGTTGCTCCTAGGTATAAGGCTTAGTCAGGTACAAGATAAAAATAGCCTATTTTTTCCCCAATGAATTCCTTATCTGAGAAAGACAACTGTGAGTCAGAGTAGTGAGGTATAGCCATTTTTACTAATTTATCATATTTAGGAAGTCCTGATTTCTCCCCATCTCCCAACAGAAAGTAAAAACTTTGTTCTTTAAACTTTCAAAAATGTCAGATGTTTCTATGAACTTTAATAGAAAAAAGTGATGCAAATATAGGACTGGAGGTAAGCATAAAAGCTGAGTTGGATCCTAAAGTCAGTGAGAAGACAGAGTAAGTGGTAGATGACTATTTAGACATAGTAGGTGGAAAACATCACTTTAGAATGAAGTGTTTTGGTATACATAGGAAATACTGTAATTACACAGAACTAGAAAAAGTTAAGTTTCAGAAAGGTGAATTTAAACTCAGAAAGGATAGAAAGGTTCTTTAGTTTTTTTGTATACATCTTCATAAATAGGCACGTGTTGCCTTTCATACCCTTGATAAAAAAATGTGCCTCTGATAAAAAATATTCCCAGTAAGGAACTTCATAGCCGCCCCTGCCAACACTTTATGGAACAGACTGTCTGAGAATGCTGTGGAAGTCCTGGAGATCTTTCAGAATAAGTTAAATCTGCCAAGAATGAGGTAGGTATAATCAGTCCTTTGCTGGGATCTTTTGACCTTTTTGTTGTTGTTATTGTTGTTGTTGAAGGCTTTTTGGTTACTCCTTAAATCCCTCCCAGTTCACAGCTTCATTGATTCAGGAAGCTCATGAGCAGCCATACACCCTGCCTCCAGGAAAGGTAGTTCATGTATAGCAGTTTTGTGTAACGAGAGACATAATATACGTGTTCACTCACATGCATGTTTGAAAACCCCAGGAACTAGTATATTGTAGCTTTCAACATTTCCAGAGTGATATGGAGCTGTCAGAGGTTTGCATGACAGTATTTGAAGACCTAGTAGGAAGTGTGTCCTTCCAAATCTACTGGAGAACGGCTGTGGCCCTGAAGCGGGCTTGTTTCAGAGGTACATGGTCACTGCTATAGTAATAAGACAATCTTTCCCCTCTCTTATACCTCACAGAGGCAGTGAGGTACCCTCTTGCATACATTTTCTCCAATTTCATATACACTGTCTCATCTTAATCATGTCATCTTGCCTCAGGCTCATATTCTGGAAGCAGACTTGATCCTCTGCACTCTATGATTTGCCGCACATGGAAACTGAAGAGGGAATTACAAGTACATTGTAATAACTCAGAGATTCTGTTCTTAAGCGTTTCTGTTCAAGGTTAATTCAGAACTTCATCACCAAATCTTACGAAACACAACAAGTCATAACACTGATGTTTTGAAAAACATAACAGGTTTTGATATCAAAAGTAATTAAAAGCATACAAGTTTAAAAATAGTTTAATCTGCTCAACACGGTACAGCTTGATTCACATCTGGAAATACTTTTTTTTTTCTTTAAGTGTAAAGCAGAATTCTAGAAATGGTCTTTTCTGGGTATTAAATTTATTTTCCTTTCTATTTAAAATATGTTCATAAATGATAGATTTCTTATCCATAAGGAAACTGAAAGAACTTTCCTTTACTACAGCTAAAATGTGATTGGGGTCAGAATTTAAATTCAGATAACATAGCTCTTTGCAGTAGTTTATATTGAAACTAAACTCCAGTGTAGTAACAAAGAGCACTTACTTCTGAAATCATGTATACACACTAGATAGCTGATACCTGGATCAAAGGGTGGAAAAATATTTAACATGTTTGAAATACAGTTATTTCAGTGTTATGAGTGCAAAGTTAGATGTTATTTCAATTTTTTTATCCTCAACTTTTTAGATTACAGCTTACTCATAAAGACATGCCAGGAGGTAAAAAGCAATATAAAAGATGTTTTACAAAGATACTTGGATTGCCAGACTTTCATAATGTGTTACTACTGAATTGAAACAAGATCATTAAATGGATCAAGGAGCTAAGCCTGCAGGAAGGGAAGAAGGTTGGCACAGAGCATTATTTTAATTTGACTCTGTTGAAGCATTTTATAGAATCTGAAATTGACATTTATAAACAATGACAAATTTACAGACTGAAAGTCTTATTTTTTAATGTATTGATTACCTTTCATTTGAATATATATGAAGTATTTGCAGTTTGAACATTACTCATTAACCTGGAGCATTGGTCACTTCAAAGTGACCTATCTTATTTACATAGTTGAGAGATTTATAGACTATCATGACATAATGATGACTTGACTGGTCTGTGGTTAATACTGTGATGTAGTTAACCAGCTGTAGAGGACAATACTGTTCAGTGATGACACTTACGATGACACCTGTTTTTGGCTGCTAGGAGTCAATTTTGTTGCTGTTCTGTTCTTCATTCAGATCAGCTTAACACTTCTGCCTTGCATAACCCAAAGCATATTTGAATTTGAAAGTATAGTTTGTTTTCATGTGCATTCTTATTTTGAACTCCTCCTATGTATTGCCAGAAAAATAAGACTGTGAACACTGTTTTTTCTCTGCTCTGTGTATGCCTGTTGATGTGATTATTTACCTTAGATTCACTGAAGAAGAAACATCCAGAACTGTTAATTTCAGCCATGGCTTTGTAATCCTTAATTAGATATACTACAGTGATTCGTCAAGGAAAATGGAGAGCCTAGCCTGAGTAATCAAGTTGTATATTGTTCATTTTTTATTTTCTTGTGTAACATTTCATATTTTACATTAATTTCAGGTTTATCATTTATATATACATATATAAGAATACATAAATGGGACGGATATTTTCAAGCTAATTTTAAAAGGTATTTAGAATCCCAAGGGGTGTCTTGGAATCCCATTATGCTATTTTAAAGATGTTTGCCAGGTCTGAAATGAGCTTTTAGACCCAAATGTATTTATGCAAAAAAAATACATTGCACAGATTAACGCTCACTGCAGAAGATAAGCAAATATTCTAATAAAAACTGAGAACATATTTATTAAAAAAGTAATCAGTTTTGCAGTGTATTTTGTTAAGTTTGGTAATTAAAACTGGGCTTTTGAAGTTACTTGCAGTGAACAGTAACAAATAACTAAGTAAGACAGTCTATGAACTTTGCATTACTGGAGTGCCTAAATGGTTACAATTTTTATCTCATAATAGTCTATGAAATAGACCAGTATTCTTTTTTCATAGTACAAGATTAAGCATATCGATTATGATCTGACACAAAGTTACACAGATTCCTATGATGATAGACTGAATCTTCCTTCATCTAAAATAAAAATAAAAACAAATACCTTTCTATTTGTGCATAATATAGAACTGTTTGAACAGTTCTTCAGAATACTCCTTACGGATTTTAAAGTGAAGGTAGCATCGTGCAGAAATATTACCAGTCATGTATTTTTCAAGAACCAATTGCAAATACGAACTGATACAAATATCAGCAGAGATTAATAACTTACAAGTCACTTCCCAGAAGAAATAAAATCAGACAGTTGGGACTCTTCAATGGAAAAAATATCAGTCCATCAGTATTGAACAATTACCTGGAAACAGAGCTGTCATGTTTACACTTTCACTTAAAAGAGTTAGGTTCTAGCGTGAGTGAGACAAAACGGGATAGACAGTAATCTACTGGTCATCATAAAATCATAGAATCATAGAATGATTTGATTGGAAGGGACCTTAAAGATCATCTAGTTCCAACCCCTCTGCCATGGGCAGGGACACCTTCCACTAGACCAGGTTGCTGGCTAAGATGCTGCCTGGAGATACACAGAGAAGCATCCTGAACCTGCATCTCAAACCCCCTGCATCTTCCTGCATCTCCTACATTCTCCCATTGTTGTGGTAATTCTAGGATGAGCTTTTATGAATGTCTCTTATTGAAGCATTTTTGCTGATATTAATAATTAAATATTCAGTAGACCTGAGAGTGCTTGTGACTGACTTTGGGTTGGGGTACTGACTATTCTGTTAGCTTCTTTCTACATAGAATGAAAAAACTTTTTTATAAGGCTCAGGAATATTGTGCCTGACAGTGAGGTGATTTCCCCCACACATTCAGAATTAGAGAGTTAAGAAATGTAATACAATAAATAATTTATTAAAGTTTCTTTGTGCACATATTTATGAACTTACTTATGAACAGATAGGCTAGCAGTATTTTTCACATATGATCTGTGCATAATTTGCCCGATCTTAACAGAATACCTGTCTTTTTACCTCCTGACCTTTTCCCCACCTCTGGATTTTTCTACACTGTTTGCTCTTTTCCACCTGAGTAAACCTTTAGCTTTTTCTACCTTTAAAGAATTCTTCTCAAACTTGGGAAGCAGGAGGTTAATCTCAGAGTGAGTTGTATTTTCAGCAGCTTTACACAAAGTAAGTTTCAGTTCTTTTTAGCAGTCTTATAGGATTAAAAGCTCACAACTTTGAAAACTGGTCAGAAAGTGAACTAAATGAGGAAACAGCACAAAGTAACTCAGTGGATTTCTCTAAACAGTTTTCCTCCTTTGAAAAGATTTAATTTTACTTCAAGCATAAATGAGAAGTGTTTCAGACATCTAAGGTCCCATGGGAGCAGAAAAGCTACAGAATAAAACTAACATATCTTTTGATACCATTGGCAATGTCTGCAAGGACAATGCCAGGAATGATCATATTTGGAGACTGAATCAACCTTTCACCACAGAAAAGGCTTAGAGTTTATTGCTATTGTGCTGCTAGGGTGTCAGAGCTAAAAACTATTAACACCATATCGCACTCAGCCAAGTAATGAAGTAAAGACTGTTCTCCTAATAGTATCAATCTGTCTTGTTTCACATGCTTTCATTTAAAGCAAATGTAATTAATTAAATTTAAATTAATAAATTAAGTGATGGAATATTACCATGCAACTACTTTTCATTTCAAAGCAGGACAGGTACCCCCTACCTTACTCTTAAAAGTAAGAACCATGTCATATAATAAAACAGCCTTGGTCTATCTTTTATAAGTAGGTTAATAAGGCTGGTGCTGTATTCTCTTCTCAGTAGACAAGACTTACTCTTTTGCTTTTTAGAGCCTAATCTTCTTATAATCACAAAGTAATGTAAGGAAGGTTTCTAACAGAGGAAATGTCTGAAAACATTCATATACCTTGCTCCAAATTCTAGAACACAGATTGAATATCCCTTAAGAAGGCCAAAACCAACAATATGATAGCAGCACAACTCGACAGCTCAGGCTTTTGACATGTTATTGTCAGTGTCCAGAGTAAAGAGTCCCCCAGGATTCCACTTATCAGTAGGAAATGCAGAGAACTCTAACATAGGGCTAAGACACAGAACTGCTCATGGTTTCTAATTTGAAATTATTATCCTTTGGAAACCTGTGAAATGAGAGGCATAGTTTTATCTTCTGTTACAATCAGAATCTTCAAAATTTCAGTTTGAACTTTTTGGTGGTGTGTTTCATTCTCCTAATATGCGGTAGAACGAGCATCTCACAGAGTTCTGCTTTCATCCCCACAAAAAAAATTGTATTCATAATTCATTTCAGCAGCTCTAGTATTTTTTCTGAAATTTGTCATCCATAGAGAAGTGAGAAATAAAAAAAAGTGAAGAAAAAGGGGCAATGACATTATTCATTTTGTTACAGATTCTGACAGGGAAAGTAAATTATTTATTACAAACGTCTATGACCACAGAATAATATCTGAATGTCCAGAAATGTTTTGCCCAACTTCAAGTGCACACAAATATGCAAATAATTTTGAAAGTTTATTCCTAGATTATTTTGCTAGTAGGTGGGACCAATGCAATCAAGATTAAGAGCAATGATACAAAGGTGTAATTTCTTTTTTGTGATGACAGAAGACATATACGTATGTTAAACAAAACAACTGAAAATAATTCAGCGGAGTAACCAAAGAATCAGGCTAATTTAAGACTTCCCAATTCAAACAAGAAGCACATTTTTTTTGCCTTCAAAATCCAGACTTAAAGAAATAAAGGAAAGGGTTTTTATTAACTCAACTGAATCAATTGGGCTGAGGAGATTATGGAATTAAATTAAGCTAGGAATTTCTTTAAAACATTAATGATAAAAGAATAATTGGAATTTTTATCTCAATTGAAGGGGACAAACTGCAGGACAGGGCTCCAGGCTCAGTTAGATAAACAGCCACTGGAGAAAGGATATTAGCAACCAGCAAAGAAGAGTATATCTTAAAGGTCAGGAAGTTTGGCGGTAAAATGAAAACTGCCAGAAGTCAAGCTAAGTCAGACCTTGAAAGAGAAATTAAAAGTAAAATATCTTTAGCTATAAAATTGAAAAAAGAACCAGGAGAAACAAAGTGAAATGGCACTACTTTACAATGTAATGGTGGAAAAACAGTATAGCAAAAGAATTTGGGACTGATGACTTTGCTGATGGGATGAAAAAATACAACAACAGATTATGTTGAAAAAAGTTGCTACTGCAGTAAAATCTTAAGAATCAGTACTGAGGTTGACTTTATTTTAGATTTTATTAATCATGAGGGTAAAAAAGTATGTGCCTGAAGGGCTGTCTTTTTGTAATAACCCTGCACTAGTGATCTTCACTGATGGTACACAGTTGACAGACATCATCAATAACATCATCGCAGAGAATCAGCATAATAGGTAGGAATAATAAGTGATGTTAAGTTCTAGAGGAAGAGAGATGGGATGTAGTGGACAGAAACAAATTGGAGAGGCATGTACCTGGAGACTAATCCACTGGTGGCTCAACACGTTAACATTTTTGAAGAATTACCTCCTTTTACAAATGTAATTGTAATCTCAGTATAGCATTGTAGAAGGTATTGGTGAGCCCTCACTGACAGAAATTAGGACGTCTCCAAACCAGTTAAGAATGATGTTCCATAATAGTCTTCTAACAGGAATAGTAGGAACAAACTAGGTAATTGTGTTGAGGATGGAGCTAAATTAATTCATAAATGAGGATAGTTGGAGGGAGTCTAAGATGTAGTTCTTGCAAGTCATTGACTGTCTGTCGTGCTTTAACCCCAGCCAGCAGCTCAGCCCCACCCAGCCGCTCACACACTCCCTCGCGGTGGGATGGAGGCGAGAAGAGTAAAAGTGAGAAAACCCATGGGCTGAGATAAAGACAGTTTAAGAGGTAAAGCAAAAGCTGTGCATGCAAGCAAAGCAAACCAAGGAATTCCTTCCCCACTTCCCATGGGCAGGCAGGTGTTCAGCCATCTCCAGGACAGCAGGGCTCTATCACACATAACAGTTACTTGGGAAGACAACCACCACCACTCCCAACATCTCCACCCTTCCTTCTTCTCCCAACTCTATATGCTGAGCATGACATCATATGGTGTGGGATATCTCTTGGGTCATTGGGGTCAGCTGTCCTGGCTGTGTCCCCTCCCAATTCCTTGTGCCCCCCCCCAGCCTCCTCGCTGGTGGGGTGGGATGAGAGGCAGAAAAGGCCTTGGCTCTGTGCAAGCCCTGTTCGGCAATAACTAAAACATTCCTGGGTTATCAACGCTGCTTCCAGCACAAATCCAAAACACAGCCCCATGCAAGCTACTGTGAAGAAAATTAACTTTACCCTAGCCAAAACCAGCACACTGTCCCATGAGAAAATGACTGTATGGCTTCTAGACTAGACCTGAATCATGCCTGCCTAACTTGTCACAAAAGCAGCTGATATTGAGTGTCTCTGCATCCACATTTACAGATGTACTTCAGTAACTCC
Organism: Cariama cristata; assembly: GCF_000690535.1. Taxonomy (NCBI): domain Eukaryota; kingdom Metazoa; phylum Chordata; class Aves; order Cariamiformes; family Cariamidae; genus Cariama; species Cariama cristata. The sequence goes on from NW_009611302.1 coordinate 44,713, forward strand.
ACCACGCATCTGGGTGGGTTTTTTTTGTAACTTTCTTCAAGCTAGTAGGTGTGGGTTAGGGTCATAGGAAAATTTAAGTTCATAAGGATGAAGTCAGGAGACTACTGGAAAGTACCAAATATATTTAGGCATCTAACTGAATGGCAACTGACTATAGCAGTCCAGATGGTCCTACATTAACATTTCTCCTCCAGGCCTAGGAGAATTTTTATAGCAATGTGCTTGTTAGCTGTGATCAGGCACGTGCCTGTTGGTTCTATTTTTCATGAAAATCTTTTGTTAATTAGATGCAGTGAGGAATTGCAGATAGTAGCGCAGTTGGATAGATTTTTAAAAGCAGCAGTTTTTAAAATGATTGCAGGCCATGTGTTTTTTTTGAGTCACAATGGTGAGAGTCAAAATTTATGACATATTGGTTTAATGTTGCCCTTGCCAACAACTTACAGAGGTTTAGTTGTTGAAAAGTTATTCCCCTCAAGGATTCAGAGATTCATTTCAAAAATCAGGCTGTTACAATTTCACATGTAATACAAAACTTAATAGCTCTTACCTTCTACTTTGGATTATCAATGGGATGAAGAAAAAAAACTCTGTCTCACTAATGCAGTTTTGGTTGTTACAATCCTGGTTGTAAAGGCTATCAAAACTTACTTGTTTACTGTAACTGAGGTGAGAGTATATTTGCAGTGACTGGGTTTATGTGCAATGTTTTACCTGTTTTTCCACGTTGCTGAAATATACAGAATATTAGAACTGGTATGTAGCTTTGGTTTGGTGTTTGGGGTTTTTTTTCAAGTTTGAGTGGGAACTATTAGCCATTGTATGTTCTGTACTTCTGAACAGGCAATGATGAAATAACTAAAAAATGTTAAGAACCATCAAACAAGCCTGGCAATTTCAATATCACTTTTTTTTTAAAAAATTATTATTTTGACTATATTCTTACCTCAGTTGCTGCCTCCAGTCTTATTTTATGTCTGCTATTCCTATTTCTCTTACAACTCACCAGGGTTCATTTTGTCGGATTTGGGAATAACTTGTCCATATGATCCAACCAGATCATTTTAGACTTTACATCAGTATCTTTTAAGTGGTTGCTGTAACCTGTCTGGTATGATACCAGTTCTGTGGTGCTACAGCTGTGGGATCTGGGGAGCGGGTGTATCAATTGGTGATTCGCAGAACTTGGGCCTATGAGAACTCATTACAGAAGCTTTGGTCACAGAGACAGTTACCCTCATGAAAACACAGTACATGCTTGCTCAGAGCATAAGAAAATTGAGCTGAAATTAAAATGCACTTCAGGAATCAGATATCAGCCTCCTATTCAAAACTCTGATGTTGAAGCTTTCTAGCAAACACTTTTGTTTGCAAAGATATCCAGGAAGTGTAAGGGAATTTACTTTTTTCATTTTTTATTTTCCTAAATCTAGCTGCAGTCTCAGTATGAATTTGGAAGAAAAAAACGGCCTAGTGACAGGTATGCCAATCCAGAACTTCGAAGACCAAATCTTTCATTCCTTCCCTGCTGTGGCTTTCTTCATTGCAAAACCCTTCACCTCTCTGTCACTTAATTCACCATTTGTTAATCTGACACTAAGGTGGCATTATGTCTTTGGGTATCGTGAACTCCCATACGTTAATAATGCACTAGATGATATCCAACTATTGTAGCAACAGAGGTTGAGTAAGGAACATGGAAAGGTGAAACAGAATCTCTCCTGGATGATGCCATTTTTTTAATCTTTATTGGCATTCTTAAACACATCCAGTTCCAAGAATAGCCCCTCTACTTTGCATACACTGTAGTTAAAAGAACATAGAATCATAGAATGGTTTGGGTTGGAAGGGACCTTTAAAGGTCATCTAGTCCAACACCCTCGCAATAAGCAGGGACATCTTCAACCAGACCAGGTTCCTCAGAGCCCCATCCAACCTGACCTTGAATGTTCCCAGGGATGGGACATCTACCACCACTCTGGGCAACCTGTGCCAGTGTTTCACCACTTTCATCATAAAACATTTCTTCTTTCTATCTAGTCTGAATCTACCCTGTTTTAGTTCAAAATCATTACCCTTTGTCCTATCACAACAGGCACTATTAAAAAGCCTGTTCCCTGGAGCCTTCTCTTCTCCAGGCTGAACCACCTCAACTCTCTCAGCCTGCCCTCACAGCAGAGGTGCTCCAGCCCTCAGATCATCTTTGTGGCCTCCTCTGGACTCGCTCCAACAGGTCCATGCCCTTCTTGTGCTGAGGACCCCAGAGCTGAAGGCAGTACTGCGGGGGGGGGGGGGGGGGAGAGCGGAGCAGAGGGGCAGAATCCCCTCTCTTGACCTGCTGGCCACGTTGCTTTGGATGCAGCCCAGGGCACGGTTGCCTTTCTGGGCTGCGAGCACATATTGTCGGCTCATGTCCACCCAACATGTTTTTCATCCAACATGTCAGGACAAGGAAAGAAGATCTTGTCCAGTGTATTCTTGAAGCTAAATAAAATGCTCTCTGGCACTGATAGCAGCAGGAGTGAAGAACACGATCTGATTTGGGAATAAGGAAGGCTTATTTCCTGCATTCACCCACTAAAATTTAATATTTCTTCTGTGTTGGTTTTTTTTTGCCATCTATATCTTTCACTTAACACATTTCTTTCACTTACAGCTTACTACCAAGTTATCTTCAAATAAATTGCATTGTATTAGTCAAGATCTTACTGCTTTTCTTATGGATGGTTAGTTCCAGCCAATTCTAAATGTGGCTGAGATGGGGTCTAGCTTAGTACTTTATGATTTGCTACATCCTTATTCCATAACTTAACTTTCTTCTGTCGTGTCAGAGTCATTTCTCAGTAAACATCCCTTTTCTTCTCATAAGTGCACTTGCACTAGTTTATAAAAACCCTAGGCATTTTGCAAAATTTTATTGGGTGAAATGCTCAGTGGCTAAGAGATAAATGGGGAAGCCACAGATATGTGGTTTTCTCTCTGACATGCTGAATTCAACCTTAACTATAGTAGTATATAGATGATCCATGAACAGGAATGTTTTTAACTACCTAATTTTCTATTTGAAAATTTACAGTTGATATTGAAATTTCATGTTCATCTGACTGTGGTAAACATATTAATTTATAAGCCTTCCAAGTAGCGTATTTTTAGTATTGTCATGCCTAAAGGCAGAAGTTTCAAGTCTAACTACGAGTTTGATGGAGTTTGGCAGCTGAGGCTTCTAAGCTCGTTTTAAAATTGTTGGGAGGTGAAACTATTTTTCTCTTGGGAGGAATCCTTTATTGAAGGGAAAATATCAGGCAATTAATTATCAACTAATAAACATTTACTGCAGTTTTCATGCACTTTAGTGGTCAGGAACTGGTTCAATAAGACAACATGTGTGGTACCAAGAAGTTTAGTTTATATGCATATATATGCACCTGCATTAGAGACACGGAATGGAAACAATAATTACAAGTATTTCTGATTAATTTCTCCATCACCAAGTGAAAAGTTTTATTAACTATAACATATATAATTATAACAAGTTTTACTGCAGAAAGTCCTAACTTTTGCAGGGAAAGTTTTATTTTATTATTTACTTTCCCTGCTGTAGTAAGGCCTCATTCTAGTCTTCTGTGAAGTTCTAGGAAGGTGCACGAGTTATTTTCATGCTTACTTGGCTGCCACAACAGAAATCTGCAAAGCAGAAGAGTTTTGTATAAAAACATGCAAGCAATAACTGTCTGCAGCTGGCAGCTTCTAAGACTGCTTCCTCAAAAACAATATCAAAAGTATAAGGTTTAGAAATATTGCCCTTACAAGCATGTTCTCCAGATACAAGTCTGTCAGTAAATATTTATGAATGCTAGTTATGTAGCATTTAAACAGTGTTTTGCAAAGAATTTTTAACAAATAAAGAGTAAGCATCATTTTATTACAAAGGAGATGGATTATGAATGAGAAAATTTGAAAGAGCATTGCAATGACTTAATTTGGATGTATTTGGTGTCCAGAGATTTTCCTGCTGCAAGGTAAGAGGTTTTTGGCATAAATCTTTGGTTTAGTGGCCAACAGAGAACTCTTATCCAGATGTCCAGGGGTTCTTAAGGATATATGAAGTTATTTTAACTTTACATTGAGTTTTAGTAGTATTAGTATAGCAGAAACCTTTAACTTTCTGCCTAATAAACTTTATGAAGTCATTCAGGTAGAAGACACATAACTACTGAAATTTAGTTGGCATTTTGATTCAATCTGTGGCTTTTGCCGAATTTTTTTTTACTCAGTATTGATTTTTTTAATAAGTAGTTTTAAATCAGAATACTCTAAGTAGCTATATTTCCTTTACTGTATTTCTGGGAAAATTACATTTGATAAAGTTCACCAGAACATGTAAACCACAATGCTTATATCAAGAATATTGTGAAAAATTTCTTTCATCTTTTCATTGACTAGAGTGACTTCAGACACATTTATTCAGCTGTTCCACAGAGACTGGGAACTGGTAAAAACTCACTGCAAATAGACTGTACTGAGTAACTCCAGAACAGACCAGTTATGTCTCACACAAAGTATGTTTATGTTTGACAGTGCCAGTCTTTCAAACTGAAGCCTTACCCAGAAAGGTTTCTCATCTCTATGTCATAATACCTAGAGAGAGGAAAGACACTTTCTAGTGACAGTCTGTGGTAGAAAACCAACGTGAAGTTTGTAGACTTGGATTACTGATTCTGAAGCCACAAAGTTCAACAAAACAAGGATTTGGAGATGGACCTCATTTTGACCTCCTTGCCTCCTGCCTATTGTGTGCACAGTTGACTCTATCTGTAACGTAGAAAGAATATCTCTATCTGCAATACAGAAGAAAAATAAAGTAACAAGTAATAGGGCAAAAGTCTTGACCTCTTGAAGGTGAGGGAGGATCCATTATTCCAGCACTGCCTTTCAGCTTTGGGAGGTGTCTTAAACTTCTACAAATTCTCTCTCTGAAGAAAGAAACTTTACTGAAGTGAATGCTCCAAAAATCATAATCCTAACCTAAAAAATCCGGACTTCACTTTACTCACAGAAGCTACTGTAACTGATGAGAAAACACTTTTCTGAATCAGGTTCCTATTGTATAATCTGGCCCTTTTAGCAAAGTACAAAAGGTAAGTGGACAATTTTCAACAGCAAAAGCTAATAAGCATTTGTTGCAATGAAGTGTCAGTGGAAGATCAAATAAAGGATGGGAAGCAACTAATACTCTGAAAGAAATGCATGTTTTTTTGCTAGGTGTGGACATCAGAGTTAGTACTCTAAATTAAAAAAAAGAAAAAAAAAACGGAGTAGATGCTCAGACTGAGCATACAAATGCGACCCATACTTCATGAGTGATACCTCAACCTTGGTAAATGGTATCATTTTAATGTGTATATTTACTCAGATGTATTGACTTGTATTGTAATAATTGAATTAGAAATTATTATTTTGTTTATGTGACAATTTGACTTCAGCTATCTAAATAACTTTTAGCTTAGGAATGTACAGCTAAACTGTTTTATGTACTTAACACAAAGAAACCTCACTTGTGAATTGGGATCTGCACAGTACAAACAATAAATCATAGTATATGCCATTCAGGTAGATTGGATCATCTCTCCCCATGCCTATACTTCAATTTTAATCAGAAAAAGTCAGTTCCAAGACGGCAAATCTTCTTATGAAAATATTCTGAGGTGGGTTTGTTTTTTTGGTTTTTTTTTTGTTTGTTTGTTTGTTCGTTTTGTTTTTTTTTGTTGTTGTTGTTTTTTTTTTTTTCCTGAAAATTTCTTAAACGTCAGATTTATTTTATTGTATTTTTTAAGCGAGCAAGACATCAACAGATAAGTTGTTAGGTCACTTACCGAGAAGGCCAGTATTTTAAGCTCGTCTGTATCCTGATTTGAACTTGGCTTCTTTCTCACCAGGTTAAGTGGTAACCATCAGGCTGTTGGCTGTTGATGCTAATTAGGCAGCTCGCTCTATGTATAGATACTGGAACTGGTCTAAAAGGGGTAGGTATACAAAATTTAGAAAGTTTTAATGTTGTCCCTAGGCAGTGTAGAAAAAAATTTTGTTTGGGATGGATTATTAGCCAGATCTTACTATGACCTTTTGTCTCTATCATTTTCTCTTGTTAAAGACTATCGTATGGCTCATTTTCCACATCCCTCTTTTAGTATAAGCTTTCATCCTTCCTGAAGGGTATACTATGGTTTTTAGTTTTTGATTCACACAGCATATTTTGAGCAGTAGGTCTAATAAAGACATACACTCTCCTGGTCGTCTGGTCTATTTAGATAGTGGTAGTTCATTAAATTGATGCTGAGAAAATCTGTGCCACTGGGACTCTTTTCGATTCCTGAGCAGGGATTTAGTACCTGCTGACAATTTTTCTGTTAATTAAGATCCCTATCTAAGCCTGAATGAACTGTTAACAAAGAACTGCTTACTCAGTATGAGGAGGGAAAAGGGAAAGAAGGGAAAGAAAAAGAAAATACTACTGTTGCATCAAAGCAAAATGAAAACATAAGAAAAGGATTTAAATAGTTCTTTGACTGGATATCTTTATCTAGATTAGAACTCCAGTTTTGTTTAAAATATGAAGAAAAGGAAATAAACAAATCAGTTTGTATTAAACATGCTCTGACAGAAATATTTGCCTTCCAGCACCCAGACAGGTAACTATGAATACTTAAAAGCTGACCTCCTTTCCTGTGGTACATGTATTAGAAATTTGGTACATTTGGGTTAAAAAAAAAAAAAAAAAGGACAAATATTTGTTAACATTTCAGTTGGATGACACGAAACTGACCTATCGGGATCTTTCATTTGTTTTAGTGCAAGAATTCTGTTAATAACTTCTTTTGGATATTTTTGTGATTTAGATGAAGTTTGAAAAAATGTAATTGGGCTTTTTGATAGAATTTCAGAAAGTGCCAAGACTCTCAACTCCTATTGGAATTGTCTGATTTGATTGTATGAAACAAAATAATTTCCATCTAATGGCTTCTAAAGACAGATGTTACCACCAGGGGAAGAATAGTAGGACCCATCTGACAAAAAATGTTCGTCATGCCTATACTGTGGTGCAGCTGTCTACAAGTCCTGGATCAGGTCTTGTCTGTTCTCAAGCATCTGCACGGCTGTGCTCCAGTGTTACAGCTTCAAGATTCAGTCGACTCCTCTTGCAGACCAGAGGCAGAGTATGATGCAACATGCAAGGAGGGAGTTTATGTTCAAGTACAGGCTTGATCCTCCCAATCCAATGGTACAAATGTAACACCGCATTGCACCCAAGGACCAGACACACTGTCCTCAGTGCTCAGCAGTGTTTTTCAAGAACAGACTCCAATCTTTCAGGTAGTCTCTCTTGCAAAAGAGGCTGGACACAAAAAAGGAATGAAAAAAAGAGAAGCCTGTACCAGTAATTATTAAAAAAAGGAGAAAAAATATCTCAAAGTAGTGAATATTTTTAATTAGCTATTCAGAAAATGCAAGAAAATTTATTTTTCCTCTTCCTTTCATTCATTCTTCCACAGTGACCTTTTTCTCTTGCAAAACAGTTCTATTGGTATTAAAGACTTTTACTTTTCATATTTTGATCCTTTAATCACCTTACAGTATTATTTAAGGATCTCTTTATCATGACTATCACCTTTTGTTTCTTTAGTTCCTGCTCTGATTATTTGTCTGAATATCCCCCCGTGTATGAAATTCTCAGATTACCTCAATTCTACACACTGTAATTTTTAAATTAGCTGATGGAAAGATTTCACTGACTACATATAAACTGTTCCGTTTTGGATTTAGTGATTGGGTTTTAGTACAGGGACATTTAGAAAATGTATTTTCTCATCTGGAATAAAGCTAATGTGATTGCTAACATCTGTACTGGCTCAGGTGAGTGCCATAATTTATTTATTTTTTTTTTAATGAAGATGGATCTCTCTTCCAAATATCACATCAGCCCGAGTCATGTTGTTGGGATCTTTTAAGCAGCTGTTAAGGTACTAATAATGAAAACCTGCTCTCTGTGCTGCCAGCTCTGCACGGATGCTGTGGACAACTACTTTGGGAGTGGAAAAAAAATCCTTCAAACTGCTGAAAATCAAATCTATAGTGTAGTGAGGAGTTAAAACTTCACAGCATAACTGCTGAAATAGCACATGTAAGCAGTTCATGAAACACAGACAAGCAGACTATTGTATTACTGTCTTCTATTGACTTCTAAAATCTTTCTTCTGATCCCGTCTCTCTGAAGTATCCCACTGACTAACAAAATAATCAGATATCTTTAGTAGACAGCAGGCTAAATTCCAAGTTGCAAATGCATGCAAACTGTATGTGTACTTGTTTAACTATTCTTTTTTTCCTCCCAAATCCATGACCTATTCTAGCAACTAGCTGTGAATTCAAAATGTAGTCACTGATGTGTACATCTGTCTGCTACAGAACTTCATTCCAGGCAACTCATTGCTTCTTGAACAAGGGCATTCCACTTCAGCAGTTGGGTAATCTCTCTGCAGTCAAAGATAACTTACTACTGTACCTCAGTCAAGTGTTCCATATTTGAAGAGAGCAAAGAAATATGAACTATAGATTTGGTATTGTGTGACCAGTGTCCAACAAAATTGCTGAGTGCAATACAAACCTATTTTGTTATAGCATCCTGCACAGATGGTCCCTTGAAGTTTTGTGGTTTGGTAAAGTCTTAATCGAAAACAAAAGAATCTTTGTAGACAAAAAGCTGATTTACTGTGTGAAACAGATCAAGAATTCTGCAAAAATGATGAAGTTATGCAAGGGTCTAAACAGGTCTAAAACCTGTTTCACTCAACTGTTCTTTTTTACAGCAATGATTTACTAAAAGTGTGCTTCGAGTAGATGTGTAATAATCACATAAGCATTTTACTGTGCAACTCTAGTACTGATATATTGTACCTTTCATAAACCAGAATGTAAAACAAACATATTGTAAGCAATTCAGCTAATGAAGTCTAAAGTAAAGAATAATTTCTAAAGAAAACAAGGGAATTGTGCATCAAGAGAAGGAAAATAAATCAGAAGGGAAAAAGAGGGCAGCTCAACTTTCTCAGAACTCATATTGAATTTCATAAATATTTTAAAATTATTTTTTAGAGAAGAAAATGCACGAAAAGACAGTCAACAGAAACAGTCTTTGGGAAAAGGTGTCTCTATGAAGAACTGAAAGGCCATAATAGCTCTACAAACTAGGATCCCCTGTCAAGAAAGCTTGCAGGCTGCTCAGTGGCATGGATGTAGCCTGTGGAGCAAGGTGTACACAGAGTGAATTCCTAACGCCAAAAGCCTTACCTCAACCCAGCTTGAGTTAAGTGTGACAGAAAAGGACAGCTCAGGGCTGGGATGAATCAATGAGCTTGAGGTATATGGGCACTTTAACAGGTAAAGATCCTTAACATATTTTCTCAGAGATCCTGAATAACAGATCATGTCTCTACTTCAGGTGTCACGGCTGAAACAGGGAACTGGTATAACAGCTGTGTCTCCGATATCAGGAGTGATATGTCACACAGAGACCAGTGGCAGTCAGCAAGGCTCCTTCTTATACAGCTAAGTATTGGAAACATGTTTGAACTGCAAGGTCCATTTCTCTCTCAGACTGAACATAAAGCACGCTATAGGTATTCATTTTTCCACTAAAAACACAGAAGGTCTTTTAAAAACATAAATCTGCTAGGATTCTATTTTCCATTTACTAGTGTAAGAGATGATATTTGTCTACTATATATATATATTATTTTACTCATAAATCCAATAAAAATCCAAGTTTTTTCATCAGGTCAGAATTATGGCATTCTTATACCAATACTTCAGTTTTATATATTATCCTCCCTGGTGCTCAGTGGCAAAAATTGTTCTGAAGCATCTAGAAATTAGTGATACTGCAAACTTTTGACCTTAATCCACAATTAAGCCACTGAGCCACAGTCAGATCAGTTACAAGGTTCACGGCACTCATGTCTTATATTAAATGAGACTTGTCAGGGAGAAAAGGCAGGAAAAGGGAGGTCAGAACTGATAGTTTGGGTTTGTTTTTAAAAATGACGGTGATGGCTGTGATCACACAAAGTATTGTTTCAGGTAACTGTCCAGAGATTAAACTCAGGCAGATGGAACATCCTTATCCCACTGCAGAGTCCCTCAGTGTATTTCTGTTAGAACACAGTGATGGATAGGCTCATTGATGGACATAATCAGCTTTAAAATGGTTTCACATTAGAAAAAAAATGTTTAAAAATTTCAACTATTGCCATAATTTCCTGTGAGTAGAATTTGTAAGCACTTTCTTCTAGTCTCCCATAGAACTGTAAGCACAGAGACTGGATATAAGGATTTCCATGACTGACAGCTACTTTTGGATTCAAAGCTCTGTATCTAAATCCAGACAGGATATAACCTCTACAATGATACCCAATTAGTGGTTGCAGTTCTTCCACGTATTGCATGTGATGCAGGCTTGTGTGCACTGCCTGGGAATGGTGTGTATTCCAAGTATGTACTGTGCTGGAACAGTTTTCTGCTTTTGGAGATTCTGCACTTGTTAGCACAGGAGAGACAGGAGGGGCCCTCCCTTTTACTGAGTAGAAAATAATTTACATTAGCATTCTAACCAGCAGACATTCTGGCTTTTACTGCAAAGCTAGAGCAGATACATCTGAAGTATGACATTCCCTGCTCAGGACAACTCTCTTGAAACCTCATCAGGAATAATGTAGGGTACTTGAATGTGTTATACTTGGAGCTACATCATCCTAAGATTATAGTAAAGAGCATGTAATACACGTCTAGATAGCCACTGGAGATAATCTATTCCACATTGGAGAGTTTTGTTATGTTTTTAAAAGGCAAAGTTTTCAGGTCAAGATTGAGAAAAAAAAAATCCTAGGAATTTTTGTCCAGCTTGAAACAATTTTATGATCTTGATTTTTAAAAGACGCCAACTTGCAAGGTCTCTCAGTATGTATCTCAGTATATATAACAATGAGCACCTAAAGCCACTTGAGACAAATCTGACATTGGTCCCTACACTGTGAACTTCTATTGAACTCAGATGGCTAACTGAAAAAAAGTATAAACCCTGAAGCTCTAATTACTATCTTAATAGATATTTACTTGTTCAGATACTTCACAACGATGCCTGAGCATTGATACTTCTATTTTGTAAAATATCTTGGAAGGTGTTGTGAAAGATGCAGTAACTTTATAATCAACTTCAATATATGTAAAAGCTACTTCATTATTATTCTTTTCATTTATCTCTTTATGTTCTCGTTATTTTCTCATAAAATACGCTTTCACACAGATTTGTCTCTCACTTCCACAGGCTTTTGTTCATTTTCAAAGGGTAAAAGGTTGGAGAAGAGGAAAATTCTAAGGGGGAGGGGGTGGCGGGGAAAAGAAAACATGCAAACCCATTCCTGAAATATTAATAATCACTACTAGAGACTTTCTGGAGGGACCTAGAAAAGAAGCATTTAATCCCAACTAAATAATGACGTTATTGAAACAATATTACAGAAACTGTTTTAAATCTCTTTATGGCTCCTTCCCATTTAGAACAAAAGCATGTTTAACGTAATTTAATTTCTAGGACTCAATTCTCTCCTGCTAATTGTGAAGGTCTTAGCCACAAGTAGAAGCCCCTCTATGGCTCCTACTGCAATCTAAAATCTGTCAAAGTAAATACTAATTATAATTGTAGATCTTCACTAAAAGCGAATTAAGCTAAATTCCATTTAAATAACTTTAAAGCTGAATAAGAATACGATATAGTTAACTGAGTTGAACTAAGCCACTCAAATTCATTAATTTTTGTGACTAATTCTGTTTAAACAATCCTCATGAAAGTGTCAGGATGCAACTAACACTGGTATTGCCTTTGAATTTTAGTAATTTCAGTGATTACATGGGGAAAATACAAATTGCTGTCAGAACAAAACTTTGCAGTGGATAGCTCTGCAGTCATAAAGCATACAGTACATACTGAAAATATGGTAAAGTGTATTTTGACTTCTAAGACTTTTAAGACTATTTTGAATTTTACACACATTCCTGATAATGTAATTTTTATTTTATTTGAACAACATCAAAGAATCACTGTATCCTGCTAATGGAATACATGCACATGGCCACAGTGATTTTTTTCAAAGAACTGAGGGTGACATCAGTGGTGACAACATGGTGATTCTCTAGAAATGTGACTTATGAGCCTGTGGTACATGAATCGTAAGGGCAGTTGATTCAACTGTTGTCTGGAAAGATTTACTCCCACAGAAGGACAGGTGGCACCTGAACCCCCATCCTTTAACAGCTTGTGCTTGAAAAGGGTATTTTTCAAGTGCACCTGCATATAGGCTCTAATTTAAAAGGCATGCTGAGTGCTGAGCTGCTGTCTTACTTGATAGATGCTGTTCATGTTTCCTTCTTTATCCCTTTTGGCTTAGCAGCAGTTTGGTGTTGTAGGTATTTGCAGATGTTTTTTTCTGATTATTTTCTTGCTTCAAGAGGAAGTGTCCTTCTACAATGACCAGGCATGCATCATATAATCTTCACATCAACCCAACCGATACTATAACAACAGGTATTACACTCAGGGGAAACCACAGAACTGACTGCATGTTTTACTGAAACTGTAGGAAAAGGAGACTTCCCACTACAATAAATCAGCACATAAACCATACAAAGCCAAACATCTTCACTCCAACCAATTCCAAAA
>NW_009611303.1:0-49552 GCF_000690535.1 Cariama cristata
AAAAAATAAAAAAATAAAAAATAAAAAAAAAAAATGGGACACCTCCATCAAGAATGAAAGCTGTCCTATGATTAGAGGATCTCTACCATGAGTAATGTGACAAAAGAGGAGTTTTTGTGGGGAAGTTTGGAACTTTCTAATGGTGCTGAAACTCCAGCTATGATGATCTATGATAACAAGAAAGAGTTGTATGCATCAATATTTTTTTCCACAAGATAAAAATGAGTCAAGTTCTTGAGCATGCAAGCTCTCTTTGATGCTTAGAACAGAGGGCTTCAAATCAAACTGGAAGTTGGGAAGATTGTTCATTTTAGCGTATTAGATCATTTATTTTATTTTTCTTGTGTAGAGGGGATAGGTGAGGGAGGAAGAGGAGTTGATAAGGTAGGAAAGTTGTAATGGAAAAGAGAGATGGATAGTTCATAACCTGTGAAACATGAAGAGATAAGCACGTGCAAGGAAACTATAACCTAACATAAAACTGACGCTTCCGCTAAAGCCAAGGCTTTTTGTATCCTAGACTCAAGGCTTATCTTGTGAAGGAGCTGTGAGGAGCAGGACCTATAGGTAAGAACTGCAGTGACTGTTTTATGAAAAATGCTCTATAATTATCTCTGAGTAATTGCTTTCAGGTTGGATTTGGTTTTGAAGTCTGATTCTTCTGTACCAGACATGAGGAAGGACTTCTGTGTCTGAAAGTTTGTCTAACTCTTCTATATATCTAACTGGCTTAATAAAAGACACAAATTTTTACCTACAAAATCCATCTTGCCATTTTAACTTTAGGAATAGTATTACCAGAGGTGCTTTTTCTATCAATATGTCTGCTTGGATTTTTATCTGGATGAACTAAAATATTAAAATTTAAATACTAAAATTTTCATGTACAATCTTACAGTGCATTACATTAGTATTCCATTAGGTCAAAGTAATACCAATATACAGAATAAAAGTAGATTCTGAAATCCACAGTCATAAAAACTCAAAGACAGAATGAAAAGATTCCAAAGCAAAATGTGTTTTATATATATATATCTGCTCCAGCTCGCAATCTTAAGAGATAGAAAGGTCTATGAAGAAAAAGCTGACAGGTGATAAATGAGCCGTGGTGATTGCTTCAACATGCATTACTGATGTCTTTTTTTCTCTGCCATGTTCAAGTCTTTGAAAAAGATATGTTTTTTGAAAAAAAAAATCCACAAACATAAAACCCTAAGAAAGCACTTAAGATCTTTATATCACATGACCTAATTGAAAGACAAGGCATTGTGACTACTGACAAATCTTTTATAGCAATTGAGGATTCAAAAGTCAGATACCCAGCAGAATATGCCAGAAAGCACTGCATATAAGGATGCATTGCAACCAACATTTCAATGTATGGTACTTCTTAATTTTTGATGTTTTGGTTACATGCACGATGTAAGAAATACTAAAAAATGATGGATGGAATAGGTCTGTTGAAATAGGAACAATTTTTAAACAGAGAATTTTCCAACCTTCAAAAGTTAATGTCTGCAGGAACAGATTTTTTTTTTCCACTGCTCTAGATACTCCATTTCATGTTCACCTTGACTATCACATGCAGCAATAGTACAGTCCTACAGAACAACAGGTCAAGATCGGTTCCACCACAAAAATGAGACACTCTTGAAAGTCTAACTTAGGGATGTCTTTCATACGCAAATGGTAAGCCTGGCCTCAGAATTTTATGTTTTAGTTTGAAAAATATAGATGTCGAGAAGCTGTCTCTGCAATTCTAACAAAACTCATCTAGCAAAAAGAAAAAGAATGGGAAAATTAGGCACAACAGGAGTGCACTAAATCAAAATTCCACATTTGCAGTAAACATGAACCTAATCCATGAAATGGTTCATACATTCAAATAATGTTCACAAAAAGCAATTTTAATCTATGCTCTGTTTCATGACATTATCCACTAAGGTAAACTTCTATCTGCTCAGGCTCTGAGATAATGAACAAATACTTCCATTAACAAAATTCTTTCATCTTCCACTGTTGATAAATTAAGACTGAACAAATAAGAGAAACTAAAATAAATGCATGGTAAAACTTTGGTAGATGGTCTAATCATTAAACATGGAAACATAATACAATAAGGTCAGACATAACCCAAACTAAACTGCCTGGATTGCGTTGATTATACACACTGAAACCCTGCAGTTTCAGTATCATCAGTATCATCAAAACTGTACCTAATTTCTTCTTGGATAAAACTATTCCACACTCCCACACTGGTACTATGTATGTTCTGAAGCAGAAGAAATGGATATTGACTGAACATAAAGACTAACACATTTTGTTGTCCATCTTCTTTTACACTTTCTCGAGGAACACTTTTTGACTGAGGCAACTTTAGACAACAAATATAAAAGACAGATGAGGAAAATATTTGTGTAGATGGGCACATTTTGGTGTATAATGTTTTTATCAGGAAAATGTGGAAATTGAAAAATTTAGATACATAATAAATATTCACATTTATGGTTTGTTGTAGCAAGTGAAGTTTAGACACATACTGTGCAGAAACATGACTGAGATGCAAGTATAAACTATTTTAAAGACATTATTATGTACTATATAACAATTGGGTGGAAAAATCCCTACGGATATCTTTAAACTCAGTAAAGACATGATTACTGAATAATCAGTAATTACATAACAAAAGATTAGTTACTCAGATTTTTTGCTTAAATATAGTTACAATTATGTGGAGTTTTTATAGAGAGGGTAAAAAATGGTAATGACTCTTATTTCACATTGGACTTTGAATATGAAGAGCGACCTGCACCACTGAAAGGTAGATGGTAGGAAACTCTGTTGTTTTCCCAACAGAAATATTTAACAGGCAAAGCACAAAACATATTTTCTTTTCCTTTGGAAAACAAAAATTCAAGAGAACATCGTAAGAAAAGGACAAATTTAACAACAATGCATCCAAATTACTTGTCTAAATTAGAGAAACATGAAACACTTTCACACAGAAACTAAAAATGTTACACATTTATTCTATACATTGGCTTTCCTAGAACTTGAAAAAAGAAATTTTAGAGAAAATTCATCTGAATTTTGCCATGTGGAACGTGGCAAATCTAGTCAAATGTGTGAATCTAGTCAAAATTAGTCAGCTAGCTTATAATAATCAGCAGAGATAGGCAGGCACTTCATAGGTGAGTGATTCTAAAATAGATGTGGGACTCTCATAGTGTGGAATGAATTACTCTACGGAGCTGTCATTTCTCTCTGCTAACAACACGGGGAGTCTATGATTAGTTTAGGCTATAGATCTAAGGTCAAACTTAGAATATAAATAATGTTAGGTGAGATAAATTTCTCCCATAGTTTCTAAGTACTCATTGGGTATTTCTGCAAAATAACATAATGCTAAAATAGGAAAAAGAAATATTTCCTCTTGCTGGGATGAAATGATCAGAGAAGCAATATGGAGCTAAGTGCCTGCTGGCAGAATCCTACTGCTTTCTACTGTGTTGATGCTAGTAAAGAATTTAGTCTAATGTTGACAAACAGTCCTCCCAGATGATGAGAATTAGTGATAGCACAACTTTCATACTGATAACATAAATAGAAAATAAAAGATAATTTAAAGAAAATCAGACTCAGAATCACAGCCTTCACATCAAGATTTGATAAACAGCTTCCATAGATTATCTCTGCATGCTGAAGTCCTGTCTCTCATAATGGCATACACTACATTATCCAAATACCCACCCCTTTCATTGTCAAACAATGTAATAATTACAGGATATTATTTCCACTATTCAGAGTCATGAGATGCTGAAAGACAATCTAGGTTTGTATTCAAGTGAGATGAATGACATTCTTAAAGAAGGTTTTTACAGCTGCATTTTTTTCCTACCTTGCACTTTGCCTATTAAATTCAATATGCATACACCCCTATTTCTTTGCCTTATTTAATTTTGTGTTTGTGTACACATATAATAAATGCATACTGCACAGAGAAACTCTCAGTTAATAATCTCCAAGAAGTGAATTAGAAAATCTGGGGGAAGGGAACTGTTATCTAACTTAGAGGTTAATTCAGTATGCAAAGTATCTTCATGATGATTAAAATGGACATTATTAAGAAATTGAAATATTGAGTATCAAAGTCAATGAGAGAATGAAAGAAAATTAAAAGGCATAGACAAAGGAGAAATGACATGTTTCAAAATCAAATTAAAAAAAAGATGAAAAGTAATTGGTGTAAAGACCTATAGTACCAGAAAGTTATTTTAGACATAAATCTTTGCAGGATTGACTTCTCCTACAAACTGAGTGTGAAACAGCAGATTTCCAGACAATATTTTCCAAAATTCTGGTTTTTAAAAGCCTGGCCAGATTAAATGGACAGGCAGGAAAATTAAATGTAGAAGTGAAAGGAATAGAGTGAGGGAATTTGTCAGGCAGAGTTGAATGACTGGATTCTACTACAAAGAGAAGCACTGCACGATGATACGGTTTTGTAAATTACCACATAGCATAATTCACCTTTTATTATTTATCAATATGTAATTTGTTTACTGTTGTGGACTATTAAACAAAATAAAATTCAAAAGTAATCAGACCAAATTAGAAAACAAGAAATGCTTTTCAGGGGCATGGAGCTCCCTTAAAAGTGGTCATACAGCAACTGATTCTGGGTTTTCATCTTTAATGAACAGATTTCAGTTTCACTGTGAAGTAAGTGGACTGGAGCTCAGAAGCAACATTACTCTGTACAGAAATCTAAACAGTGGTACTGTACCACACCAAATATATTTAAAGAGTATCTGAGATTCACATTAAAATGTCTGAAGGAATTAAAAGTGAGTACGTACTGAACTATTTTCTGTTTTTAAAGAACCTAATAGCAGTCTTGTTTCTACAAAATGTCACATTGAAACTTAAAAATAAAATATAATCTTTTTTTGTGAAGAGTGAATTAGTTGTTTGTGAAAGTATCAGCTCACCAAAAAATGGACACTCATTTTATATTAATAAAAAAAACCCAAACAGATACATACTCAAGGAGATACATCTACATTATACAGTTAATCTGGCAAGCACAAACCTAACACCCTGGAAAACAATATATTGCTCAAGTTACCAGTGTTTAGATTTCAATCCTTCAGGCACCTAATACAAAATCATAATTACTGATTACAGAAACTAGACAATAATAATTTTGATGGGTATTTCATATAAATAATATGAAATATTATTAAATAAATCATTTCAGAACCAACATTATTTTTCCCTCCATTTTTAAAATAACTCAATTTTCTTTAGGCATAGATTAGAAATGGGATTACTCAAAACAAGCCAAGTAAATATTAGCATTGCAGTATCTGGGAACTGAAATATCAACTGAAGAAAACTGTTTATTTCTTGAAAAAACTTAAACACAACTGTTTTTATATACAGCATTCAATGAGGATTTCTTTGTACACAGAAATTGCACCCCCAAAGAAAAGCAAAATTCTTGTATTCTGAAGTTTATAAACATGAAAAATGTCCTATTTTCTTCCCTGCATGGAAAATATCTTTTCTCCTTTCCAGAAAAAATAAAAAAATTACACTGAACTATTTGAATGGCTGTAGAACTTAATATAATGGCTACAGCATTTAAAGTTCATGCCTATGTGTATTTGTAGAAACACATGTAACAGACATGGAAAATGTGTTGCTAAAAAGGGTAAGATTTTTTTTTCAAAATCTGCTAAATCTTCATCTTCTTAAATACACAGTAGAGTTAGTTTTGCCAGACAATCTACTAGTTAACCCACTGGTTGGTCTCTAGCCTAATGAAAATGACAATAAAATTTTTACAGGGCTACAAAAGCTGAATTTTTAAAATTTATGCAATGTTTTGTTCATTTTAGAAATTAAATACTTGGTTAGAAAAGGCAAAACATGCACTGAATTTTGCATAAAGATCATGCCATTCAAAATAATGTGTGTAAAACTCATTGGTGAGATGCCAAGGAAAGGGCAAAGCATTTTCTTAAACATGAAGAGAGTAATTTCCCAAAGTTTATTGTTATAAATGTAGAGCATGCTATAAAGCTGTTGGAACCGTGGAATAAAAATTTTGTATTTGCAATAGCACTTTTCTTGATTACTGTGGATTAGCATATTTATGAGGTTACTCAGCCTCAGGTTTAAACCCACAAATCAAAGGTTTATATCAGCATGGGTAATGGATTACACAAAAGTCTATGGCCTACAATATCCCAAAGGTATCTGCCTTTCAGAAGATTTATGTATATAATACCACTTTGTAGAAATTACATTTTCTGATCTTTTGCTTGGTGCTCGGTGATTCCCCTCTCTAATGTGTGAAACAACCAAAAAGCGGCATTTCCATTCAGCAGAGAAATTCATTGATGTATCTTCTCATTCCCCTCCTCACCTACTAATAAGACCATGAAACAGGCTGTAATTCCTTGATGTAAATAGCACTACTACAATGAGAGTAGAAGTCATTGTGAGCATATTTGATGCAATTAAAGTTCTGAAAAGAGGAAGGAATTTGTATTCCAGCAGACATTCACAGAATGAATACTTGAATTTTGTTCATCCTATAAACAGCACTATCATAGAAAAAACCTAGAATTAAAAAAATAGTCTCACTTTTTTCTCCAGAGGTGAATGCTTACTACATTACTATTAATGGTAAATACCTGCTGTCTTCCTTTTGGCTTCAGAAAGACCAGGATTTCAGAGCAGAATGCTACAACAAGAAACTGAAATGCTTAGTCCTGCCTCTCATGAAAGACTCTAGTTAGCCAAAAGATAAGTCAGGAAGGTAGTTCATGAAGAATACCTTTTCAAGACTGTGGGTACCCAAGTGAAACTTCTTTATCATCATTGCGAAATGATGACAAACAAAGACACAGAAATCTCATTAAACCTCAGAGAAAATGTCCATCAGCTTTATTATTTCAGTTTTTTACTGAAGATCCACATCTAATAACAAGACAAACTGAGCTATGCAAAGAAGGGTATGGGAAGCAGTTTAATGTGTGTGCATGAGAGTGAAGATAAGACGACACATAATAACCTATATAATTTAGAATATCCAACCTAAAAAGATATGAGGACAAAAATAAAATGGATTAAGCTTTCTGTATTGTGTGTATATTTCACTGATGGAAAAGTGTGGGGTTGTGCATGTAAGGGATGATGTCCACTTATCTATACAAGGGACAAGACTATTCTAAGAGATCTGCTGCTGAAAGAACAACAGATCACACTAATGTGAAAATATTAATTGCTTCAAATAAAGTGGAAGTGTTTAACTGACCTAAAAAACCCTTAGCATACTAAGAAGGAAAATACATAACATGTGAGGAAGAAAATGAGTTTAATGTTCTTCCTTGAAGAGGTGATCAAAATCCAGGAAGAGACAACTGAGACTTTTACAAGCTAAAATGAAAATTAAATGATGAGGATTAACAGAACACATTGTGATCCAATTTTGTTATGTTAATTTTACTCTCTTTCATTTAACTTTTATCCCTCATTTGAAGCTCCTATTATATTGCAAGCTGTAATAAATTTGAAAACAAGCAGAGACAACTGACAGCTCTACATTTTACTCAACCTTGTAATACATTCTGTAGAGTCAGGGTGATACATAATTGATACATCATATATCATATCATTGACTGATATGCTGTCAGATCCAGGAAATTATTTGTAAAATATACAGAGAAATGTGTAAAGCTAGTAAGCAGGAACCTTTGACGTCATATTTTTTAATAACTTGCAGTCAATACGTGGGGAAAGGTGGATGAGTAACTGGGCTTCAGGCAGATTCAGAATGATGTAAACCAAAGAGAACAGCAGGACCTGCTCAACTGAAACCAATTTCCAAGAAACTAGGCTAACCATGCTAGTTTTGGCAACGGCACAATGAACTACACTGACAGGTACGGGCAACAGACATTTCTATTAAACAATGTTTGTAACAAAAGCTCTATAACTGAAATATAGAAAAGACGGTGTAATCTATGAGACGTTATCACCCAGAACTGTGATCTTGAAGGCTACCTGCAAAGTACAGATTGGGCTGTTCCCACCTCATGGACAAACAGCAAGGCACTTCATTCACATTCACTTTAATCCATAAAGGTCTTAATTGTTTAGAAGAAAAAAAAAATATTCAAAGTTGTCAGCACTGAGAGTACTTTTTATTCTCACTTTTTAAAAACTGTATTTCCAAGTATATTATCCAGAAGTTCTAATTGTTTAATTAGGCATGTGCAAATGAATAGTAACCATTTGGGTGTTAAACAGCTTTAACAAAATCCAAATCCAAAGAAAATAAACACATTTTTTCTGCAAGAGCACTTCATGCTTTCAGAGAGCAAAGGACAGTACTTTTCTAGAGCCCTACATAATTATAATGCTGGCCTGAACTCTGAGACATAGGTTGTGCCTTTTCCTTTCTCATGTTGAATACTTCATACAACTTAAGGCAGAAATATTAAGATCTGCTTTTGAGGGTACTTGTTCAGCTATCCAGATTCTTCTCATTTGAGTAGGAGTAGAGACAGTGTCTGCAGAGCAGAATTAGATCCCAAAATAATGAATAACATCTTCTGACAAAACAAGTATATGAGTCAGGGCAAAGATCCTGCATGAAAAAAACATTCAGAAAGATATTTAATTCAGTTTCTGTTACACAGACGTATACTTTGGAATTCTGAAACACCTCGTTTGCTGTACTGAATTTATATGGCAGGGGAGTTCAGCAATGAGTAAGAAACCTATTTGGAAGAGTAAGTCAAGACTGGATATCTTCCAGTCCTCCTCCATGCCTCAGTAAAATAATTTCTACTTTTGACTAGGGATATGTTTCTAAAGTGCAATACGGTAATTTCTAGGAAATCTTTTAACAAAACTTTGTTTCCTAAGAAACAAAGCTACAGAATGTAGATCTGCCTGTCCTGCATGAACAGCTTTGGACTCAAAGACTGATTTTAAACACACTGCATAGAAGATTAAGGGTCTTAAAAATTCAGTGCCTACAAGATTCATAACAAGAGTACAAGAGAGATGGTCTTAAATATACCAGCTGAAGAAAAGACACCTACACAAGTGCACACATTGTCAGACATCACAGAAGAAAATGGAAGAAAATACTTATAAAAGTATCAGTTATTCACATTAATTTTAGACAGAATGTCAGGATAAATATCAGGTTTTCTGCAGAAACCTAGGAAATTTGAGGTTGCTGCTTGCTCCCATAGCTACTAGTTTCAACTAGGTTGTTATTGGCTGAGCTGGCCCAAAAAAACATAAAACACTTTGAACAGCCTTTATAGGGAAAAATTACTTTTTTAAAATATGAAAATGGACAAAGTTTTTGCTTAAAAAAAAACCAACTGAAATTAAAACTTGGTTTAACCAAGTATTTTCCTGTAGAAGTTTTAGAAATAAAAGAGCGATTTTCCCCAAAAATTTTCCTACAAAATCATCATATTTGACAAACTCCAATTATTGCACTCTATAAGCGTTAGCAGGCTTTTGTAAGAGTTGTATTGAACACAAATAGAGGAACAAATATTAACAATGCTGTCCCCAAAGAGATTAATACCTTCAAACACAATCCAGACTATCTGGCTTCAAGCACAGGAAGGTGTTGAAAAATAAAGTTAAGAAATTAAAATCATACTGTTTAGTCCCTGCAGGGTGAACTTTCTCGTGTACAGATTTTAAAGGTATCTTTCTTGCCAACAGCCAGATGTAACAGATATCCTCAGAGTATCCCAGGAAAGATTTTCAGTATGCTTTCTGGGACAAGAATACTGCAGAAAGATCTCTTCAACTGAATGCATTGACTACACACAAAAAGAAGAGCTGTTTTTCTCCCCAGTGATTACAGAAATTCCCAAGGTCATTCCATTGTACTCTACACTTTTTTGGCCAAATGAGAACTTACTTATGGTTTCAACTGAGACAAGAACATACTTATAAAAAAATAGGCAAGATTTTGTATATTTAGTATTTCTGAGAACTAATGCTTAATTGCTTTTTAGCTGCAAGTAAGTTTGTTTTGTAATTATTTTATGCATCTGTAGAGAGCTTAATGCTGATTTATGTTGTTTACTGAAATAGCCTGTTGGGAAACAGTTCAACGAAAATAAACCATGTGACCATATTCAAAGGTTACAGGGGATTTTCACAAATGAGATGGTCTATACAGCAACATTCTTTCAGTACAAATACATTATCAATAATAATTTTTAAAAGACGGTAAGTTAAAGTGTTTTATATACCAATTGTGTTTTTAAATCTGAACCTAAATCAGATCAAATTGAAATACAGGAAATTCCATTTAAACGTAAGAAATTTTTTTTCCCTGCAAGGATGATTGAAGACTGGAACAGGCTGCTCAGAAAGGCTGGGTGTAGATTCTCCATCCTTGGTGATCTTCAAAACTTGACTGGACAAAGCCCTGGACAAATTGCTTTAGCTAAACCTGCATTAAGGGGTCAGATAATCTCCACATGGTCCTTTCCAACCACAGTCATTGCATGATTCTATGATTAGGCATGATTATTCCCCTTCTCACAGGTTGTTAGTATGGGTTATTAGGCCCCTGTGTCAGTAACAGGACACAAGACAGAAAAAGGATTTCTGAGATTTACTTTTCTCTCCATTCTTCCGAAGCTGACAAGTGCAGAGACATCCACATTAAAAGTGTTTATTTAAAACAACAAATACCATTTAATCAAAACCAAACTTAACCTTCTCCATGTATTTTACCAAAGACATCTGTGCTTTTTATTAATTTCGAAGTACTTTCATAAAATAAGTGACATTTTACAAATGTCTATTGACAGCAAAAAAAAAAAAAAAAGTTTTGTAGAAACAGTCATCATTCAAAGTTGGTTTTATCAAAAGTTCTTGAAAAAAATGCCCTGATTCTGGTAACGACTACAAATGTTTAACACTATAATGTAATCTAATACATATTTATTGCAACATGATATTGCAGAAGCACCAATACAATCCTTACAGTTTGTAAAGAGCCCTTCTATGCTTTCTCATTATTGGTCTGAAAAATTGCATTGTGAAGTGGTATCTACTCAACTCAATCTCAGTACAATACCATTTATTTAATTTTAACCTACCTAAAGAGTTAAAATTGTTTTTCCTAATAGACAAGCCAGAAAGCTCATCACATTAAGACAATTAATTGAGCCCACAAACCTGATGGCACCCTTTTGGCACCTTTTGCTTTTCCTTGATTAGGGATTTATTAAATGGCTTAGTATTAAACTGTTGTAATTTAGAACATTTATAACAACTGTGTGCAGTAATTGAATGCTAAACATGTCCTTTACATGAATTAGATAAATGTGATGGCAAGTCGAATTTTACATAGGGAAAAGTTAGAATGTTCAAATTTATGTGATATAGGAAAACAGGAATGTGGAGAACAGAACAGGGTGATCAGATCTAGTCTTCCGTGGTGAAAGGCATTCCCTGATGATGGCTGGTTTACAAAGGTCTACAGAACACTCAAGACTCATGCTGTAACTCAGACACAAGCTGCATGTGCTGGTATTCAAAACAGAATCTTACATGGGAATAAAAAAACCCAGCAATTAAGGAGGGAGGGAGGGAAGGAAGACACCTGATAGATACCATTGGAGATATTAAAAATCCATCTGGACATGGTCCTGGGCAACCTGTACTAGCTGACCCTGCCTGAGCAGTGGGGTTGGACAAGATGACCTTCCAGAGGTCCCTTCCAACCTCAACCACTGTGTGATTCTGATACACCAATAAAATTAAGAGACAAGAGTTGAAATGCTGTAGTAAGCCTATCTTTGCCTATCCTGATTCTTGGTACACATAAAATCTTAACTACAGTATTAAAATTCTTTGCACTTAATTTAGAAACTCAATAGCTACAAAATTCAATACAGAATGGTAATGAAAAATAATATAGGTTGATATATGCTATGCACATATACACACGGGTTGCTTGAAATGTCCCAGATATTGATATCTCTGCAACTGGATCTACCAGAAAAATCTATTAATAAGGCTGTGGCCAGCATAAACTTTCATAAAGCTACTACATTAGAATCCAAAGAAAGGAGCTGAAGATAAAAATGCACTGGCAGTCACCAGCAGGTTCTTCATGTGAGTCACAATCACGAAAGTTTAAACCATCTGATTTGTACAACTAACCCCTGGTGATTTTTAATTCTTACATTCAATCAAATTTAGAAGTTTAATAAAGCACAGGAAGAAAATCCCTTCACATGTCTGCATTTGTACTGTACCAGACTTAGCTAAAATTTCTCTTTACTAAAAACAAAACAGGACTCTTAATTCCAACATCATCAGTATTTGAAAATGTCTGTGCCAGTCCAAAGATTAGACTATTAAAATAGGATAGAGAATGTACCAATTAAAATAAAGAATGACTACAGAAAAAAGCAGAAGATATAACACACTAGGTCTGCTTTCTATTAAGAGTATTCATATACACACACATACATTCATCTTTCAAAAAAAGAGTATTTATGAATTATAGTCAAATTAAAACTGACAGGATATCTGCATATGGTGTATCAGCATATCAGAAACATAATTATTTTCAGACCACACCTAGAATTTCATTTTTATGGCAAGAGAGTCTCACATAGCTTAAATACTGAAATATTTAGAAGGCGAAGCATCTAGAACTATGTTTTATTTCTCAGAACAAACACTGGAAATGAGAAATTCTAAAAAATGTAATTTGCTTGTGTTCTTTTTTCCTTTTTTTTTTTTTTTTTTAAGTTTATATTGTAAATTATCTGAACTAGGATTGCCTTATCCTTCCATGGCAGTTCAGGACCTTACCTTTTGGTACTCTGGTGTTTTAAATATGTATTGACTTTCAATTTCCAACAATGCTAATATACAATAATAAGCCATAGACACTAAAGCTTTAAAACTCTTCAAAATTATCTAAAAAAACCCTAGGCTTATTCATTCTTAACTGACACATTTCCAATCTTAGTCTTAAAAAATAAATAAATTATAATTAATCAGTTCTGCTTAATATCTTTCAAAAATTAACCAACTCAAATGAGAGATTTTGAGAGTTCTGAAATTAAAGACTAATGGATGTATTACCAATAAATCTTGGCATATCTTCTCAGTCAAAACTATATAAAACACAAACTGCTGCTCTGATGTAATCTTTATGTTCTTTGCTGTTCATTTTTGAATAATTTATTAACTTTTTCTTTATCATGACAAAAAAATCTTAATGCCAAGGATGAGCACATCTCAATATTGAATCACGTCTCTACCATAAAAATTTCTAATGTCTTCTTATTAAAGGAAGAATCTCTCCTTATTTTCCTTTGCATCTTATCTACTAAAATTCTATCTATAAATTTTAGTGACTCTACAAGGTCTCCAAATATTCTTTGTGCTATAATTTAAAAGCCTGACAGGAATCAAAGATACTAGAACTCAAGTGCAATTTCATGTCAACTCCTTCTTTATTGAACATTGATAGGTTTGGATGTGTTCCCTAGGCAAAGTCATTACACCAATATTCCATGTGACACATCTGTTAAAGATGTTGGTTTTGGAATGTAAGAATTCAGACTAAAATGAAAGGCAAGTTACAGCTCTCAAATCAAACCAAAATCTTAATAATTTTCCATAATCCTTTCAACACAATTTATCACAAGTGTGTTTTTTATTTTAAACTCCAAACTGACCAACAAATTTCAAGATCAAATGTTTAAGCAACAATTCATCTATCCTTTGGGAAAGATAACTTCAAACAGATAGGATGATGATCTTAAATTTTATTCAAAGGAGTTGTAATAAAATTGCACAATACACTCCTTCAAAAACCAAAACATAATGTGTTATCTTACAAAACAAGTGATATTCCCAATTTCATATTTTTACCCTGAAATATTGCATATTTGCTGCATTTTATGTTATATCTTGAATTTCTAAAACCAGATACTCAACTGTGGATTCTGACCAATTACTGTTAATCTGTGTGTGTCTTTATATGAATCTGCAAATTCCAATTAGTTGTCTGAGTACCGTATACAGAGTAAACTGGTATACTAACACTGCACTTTCAAAAGGAGAGAGAATAAGCTCTGAATCACCAGATAGGAGACAGAAAAAAAACAACTTATGGACTGGTCGCAACTTGAAGTTGATAAGAGTGAAACGCTACGGAATGGACATTTGCTGGCAGCTTCAGAAGATGAGAACCAGAAGACATGATTCTGTACTAAGAAAGGACAGGCTATGATGCTAAAAGGACTTACCAAAAGTTATCTAGAGTGTCGAGGAAGCCAGGTTTTTAGGGTCTATGGTATGAGTGTTTGTTTGTCCACAGACCTCAGAATTCTTGTACTTCATCCACAGTCAAGACTGATCTACTAAAGAATGGAAAATCTCTCAGAAACCTTTACTACTGTGGATTGGACTGTCATAAAAAAGTTGATTGTCTGATGGAGTAGATCTTTCACAACACTTTAATTGCAATTGGAGATGTGCTATTAGAAGCAAAGCCTGAGTTCAAAGATGAGGCTGCAGTCTGTAAGCAGATCAACAATTAGAAACTGAAGCTAGAGTTAAAAACTTGAGTTCCAGAACAGTCAGAAATTGCCTTTTTGAACCTGTGGTTTATATAATCTCCAAAACACCAGCAGCTCTATCAGACTGGAAGAATCAGAAACTGAATCAGACTGGTCAAGAGCAGAGCTTTCATCCATCTGTTTGAGAGTATAAGTCACACTCGATGGGCCAAGAAACATCTTATACTTCAGTACCTATTTCAGATGCAAAATTGCTGAGTTTATGTATATTTTTCAATTAAACGTCTAAAGGAGAAGCTCACTTTTATAAAGAATAAAGATAATAGCTACATAAATGTTGCAATATTTAAGTTGTTGAAAGAGAAATTACACTTTTATTTTTTGAAGTCCTTTCCAATGCTGCACTTACATGTCATATAACAGAGCTTGGTTTAAAATATAAGTATCCATAAAAAGGTGATATGATAATATCTTGTGCTAATGGTGCCATTATCAAGCTATAAAATGATGCCATTATTTTGCCCAACTGTGTGGCTTCATGCCCAAGGCCATTGTTCCAGCTAGGAAGAGCAACTCCCAGTAATATGGCATACTATGAAAATTCCCTAAATACATAAGAGGTTTCATAAATGGAGTACATTTATGCAAGCCACGCTATTATGTAATAAAACAGTCTCCTGATTTATAGCTGAGTAGGAAATCATGTCAAATCATCTCTTCCTAAGATTCCAAAAAATTAAATATATATTTTGAAAGCTAACTAAAATGGAAAAACAGTTGATATGGACCTCATCCTCAAATACCTGTTATAATTTCTCAGACATTCTGCAAGTAAGCCAGCTGTCAGAATTTAGGGTGATAAACTATAAAAAGGTCAGTAGTCAAAAGCTAAAAATTCCTTAAAGCTCACAAGATGGAGTTTAATGCATATAAAACCAGCAATTATAAATACAGCTAACTATGACATCTGCAACATTTCTCCTACATCTTGAATCTTGTCTGTTTTACATACACAAACTGTAACACACCTTTTTGAGCATTCTTGAGAGTCACTGAGTCCCAACTTTGCCTCTCAAGTTCAAGAAAAGACGAGCTGAAAGACCTATAATGGCATCTTAACACATTCATTATTAACATCTGGTCAGTTACTAGTTTTGTACTTCAAGTATGATCATTAGCAAAAGTACATTCCTCTTCACACTCACAAACTGAAACTGCAAAGGGAAGAATAATTCTTGGCATCATTCTCACATAAGAAGCAAATCTAAATTATGACATCAGTTGCAGATAGACTCAATAGTAAATTACCAAATCCAATTTACTCAGGACCTTGTAATTTAGTTTCAATCTAATTTAATTCAATTTTAACTGTGATATATAAATGTTGATTAGTAGCCTATTACATAAGAATATAAAGTACTTCAGTTTCTTAAGTTACTACTGTTTCAGCTACAGTAGTTTTCTTTTTTTTGTTGTTCTTTCAAAATCAGAACTGAACGTTACTAAGAATCACAAAAACAAATGTTAATAAAATTAAATCTGGAATCCATGCCAATTAACTCTACAGCATAATTTTCTAGCATGCAGAAAAAATATCTTGCTTTGCAAACTGAGCTACAAATGCACTCCATATTTTATACAACAGGTCACTCTGACATGGGCTTATACTTGCGAAAGAAACAGCTACAGAGACTGCTCTGCAAAAATGTAATATACTTACGTTTGAAATTTAGATTTTTTTATCATGTAGTCATAAAATGCACTCTCAAACTTAATTCAAACAAAATATTTAATGTATTTTACTTTTTTATCAAAAGAAAATTTTAAAATAATAAAATAATCTTTCAAATTATTAGAAAATAGAGATTTTTGAAATAAAATAGACCAGTGGTCCAAAGTCACAACGCAGTTTTGGCAGCCCACCTCCTGGGAAGATTAACTTGCAAAAGCTTTTTCAAAAACCTTTTTCATACAATGATGAATAAATAAAAATTACTCTCAGCTCTAAATTCATCTTTTAGAATAAACAGCAAATATTCATATTCATCTTACTTGGACCAGTTTTCAGACGCTCACCTTTGGCTGAAAAATGGTTGAACGATTAAGTTAATTCAAACACTTAATAATGATCCACTGTAGTTAGAAAAGAATGAGAAGAAGAGGGAAAAGCTATTAATCTGTAGCCGAGCATCTTAACTGAAAGAAATCAACAGCAAAAAACTCCTTGTTTCCATTACGGTAATATCCTTTAGTACTCTAGAAATAGCCACCTATTGTGATGATGTTTGCTGCCTTTATAGTCTGGAGGCCTTGTCATAGAAAGCCTTAACAACTTATGTTCTTCTCTGCTGCTTAGAATTTAAAAAAATAAAAAAGCATGGATCTCACAACTATGTATTATCTTGAGAAGCAAAGACAATGGAAACCAATGACTTTATCACATTAGGAAATCAATAGGATCTTCTGGATCACAATCCTTTGCCAAATCTCATCACAAACTTTGAATACATAGGGTTGCAATGTAAGTACCTATCCGCCCTGTCTGTTCTTTAGTTTACTCCACACAAAAAAATTGAACACAAACAAACAAAATACTGTTTCAGCCTTGAGCAGTTCTATTCAACAGTCTCTGAAAAAACATGTTGCGCTCTGTATCCTGCAATAACACCATTAGGCATAATGGTATGTTATACTTCTGTGTAGACTTCAGAATAGTGACCCAATGACATCTCACTGACACAATATTTTATAAATCTACAAGTATTAAAATGCACAACCCAGCTTGTACCCAGAGTTTTCATACTTAATCTGCTTGAAAACACCAACACAATACAATGTCCGTCTTGTGCCAACCACAGCAACCATAACATCACTGAATAATAATAGCATATACATAGCTTTAACATCATGGTATATAACCATTTTGCTAATTTGTGCTGATGACAACTATTTATTGGTATATGCACAAGATGCAACTTCTAGTTTATTCAGAATAGATGTCTTTATTTGTGACTGACTCTTGTTGCTAACCAGTTATTTTCTCAAAAGATTTGAAGTAAATGGAGAGGAACAACTTAGCTGTGCCTATTCAGAAACAGTAACAAGGATTTTTTAGGAGAGATCTTCTCAGAGGCTTGCCACTGAAACCACCCCCTTGGGAACTCTCCACAATCAAGGAGGCTCTCCCAGGCTTGCTGCTTGCCAGAGGGCCTTCTCATTACCCAGAGAAAATGAAAGAGCCTCTTGTTTCTCCCAGATGCATGATACCAGCCCTCCTCCTGGACGATAAGAACATGCTTGAACTTTGAGATCTTCAGGGAGTTACTCACAGTGACCTTACAGAGTTCTGTTATCTTTTGCTTTTCAGATCTTCTAATACTACCAAGTGAAAGTACAATGAAAGGACACTTTAAAGAACAATACAAACGTACGCCATATCGTCAGCTTTTCTTTCCCCACAATATTGCACTTACTGGTGTTTACTTCGAGACAGGTGAACATCGGTAAAAACTAAGCTATGACAAGCTGTATCTAACACATTTTCACAAATAAAAGTATGTTAAAAATCAGGATAAACCCAGTAGTAACTGTCATTTGCTATTTACACAGCTGTATTTATGCTAAAGCTATAAAGGGCAATTAAAATATTTAATCTGGCAATTTAGTTAAATTTTGTTTGGCAATATTCTCTAAAAATTAAACACTTCCATGATGACATTTAAGATACATGATAAGCTCGGCCTCTGGGATACAAAATAATCACAAAATGCATCTACACAAATACATACTGTACAATTTAAAGGTTTTTTTCAGTTTCTACACTATGTGTATTAAACATTTGATGCTTAGGGATATAATTCCTTGCATTGTTTTGCTCAGTGTTTGACAAAATATTTTGCCCTCAAGCAATGATACATTTGTCTGCAGTATATTTGTAGCACTTTGAAAATAGCTGCTTTATCTGTTGAAATATATTTAAAAAAAAAAAGTGAAGTCTTTTGTTAGAAAATCAGCAGAGGTGTAAGGGACAGTTAAAGAGGCTGTCATGGGGTGATTCTTTTTTCCCCTCTTACCACTTCACTGTTACTGGATCACACAATAAAATAGCTGGATGTTTTAGTGGAAATATGGCAGGACAAAATCTGTGCATCTCCTGTTAACATATTTTTACTGTATTCAAATTTCAACCTGCCCAAATCTTTTTACATGTATCAGGGTTTCACAGGGTGGTTGTGGTTGGAAGGGGCTCCTGGAATTGTCCAACCCCCCTGCTCAAGCAGGACCACCTAGAGCATGTTGCCCAGGACCATGACCCAAAATATCTCCAGTGTGGTAGACTCCACAGCCTCCCTGGGTAACCTGTGTCTGTGCTTGGCCCTCATAGTAAAAAAAGTGTTTCCCAATGTTCAGATGGAACCTCCTGTGTGTCAGTTTGTGCCCATTGCCTCTGGTCCTGTCACTGGTCACCACTGAAAAGAATCTGGCTTCATCTTTGCACCCTTCAGGTATTTATATACATTGACGAGGTCCCCCTGACATTTCTTCTGTTCTCCAGGCTGAACAGCCCCAGCTCTCTCAGCCTTCCCTCACAGGAGAGATGTTCCAGTCTCTTCATCATCTCAGAGACCCTTTGCTGGTCTCTCCCCTGTAGCTCTTGGGGAGCCCAGAACCACACACAGTACTCCAGATGTGGCCTCACTAATGCTGAGTCGAGGGGAAGGATCACCTCCCTCAACCTGCTGGCAATCCTCTACCTAATTCAGCCCAGGACATCATTTGCTGCCTTTGTCACAAGAGCATGTTGCTGGCTCATGGTCAGCTTGAACCCCCAGGGCCTTTTCTGCAAAGCTGCTTTACAGCTGGGCAGCCCCCGAGCCTGGTGCATAGGGTTGTTCCTCCTCAGGTGCAGGACTTTGCACCTCCCTTTGTTGAACTTCATGAGGTTCCTCTTTGTCCATTTCTCCAGCCTCTCCAGGTCCCACTGAATGGCAGCACAACCTCCTGGCATATCAGCCACTCCTCCCAGTTTTGTGTCAATGACAAACTTGCTGAGGGTACAATCTGTCCCATCACCCAGATGAATACATTAAAACCCAAAACATTATTCCACAAATGATGATTTCACTAACAAAGTGTACCATAATGAACAGTCTAAATGGGCAGATTTTAACTTAACATCAGGACAAACAGGATTGTAACAATACACAGTTCTGACACCGAAGTATCTCTGACTTGTCTACGGAAATGAATATGGAAATGTATGGAAAATAATTACGTTAAGGAACACACATATATTCCTTTTTTTTCCCCAATATATATACACATATATAAATGAAAAGTAAATGGCATCAGGAAAATGTACCCACCAGGCCATATTCAGCTTTAGATATCTCTATCTCCCATTCACTTTATCTCTTCTCAATTTAATATCTTCTCATGCCTATCACCAATTTCCTGACATACTTTTTTTGGTAGTACAATAGAATATGCAAGGGGAAGATATTAAATAAAATCAAGTTAATATTGTTCAGTAAGTTATTTGAATATTGATGCAGTACTTGTGAAAAATTAGCTTCAGACATTGTTAAAATCTGTTTTGTAACTAAATCAAATCTGTTTCTGGTGAAAGAAGGATTAGTAAATTCCTACTGCAGAAAACTAATGCTGCTTTGCAGCAAATTGTGGTTGTGCAATGAGGGGAAATAGCTTTAAACATGAAACTAAGTTTTAATGTCATATGAACCTAATTTTTCTGGCAGTCATGTCTCATACAAGGTCAGGAAAAAAGCATCTTCTGAAAATGCCTCAGAATGTCCTATAAACTTCATAATCCATACAGTTTTAGCTTTTCCTAATGGAACAAACACTTCCTATCTTTTTTCCTGAGAGAATTAAAGGACCAGTAATTCCTTATACCATTTTTTTCCTATTAACTACACTGATTCCTTTATAAAAGATAATATATCCTGTTTAGCCAATCACAAAGCAAAAATAAGGAGTTCATATATAAGGCAATTTGTGAGCAATCAACATGTAATATTCAGGCTATTCATCACAGCCCCCAACCACAGGAAGAATTTGCTTTCATGGAGATATGAATACTGAGTTAATGATAGAGGTTTGAAAAGAAGGTGCTGAAGACATGAAACAATTACCCTAAACTAACAAAAGAAGAACTCTGACTAACTCTAAAGCTAAATTTTCTACAAAAACTGAGCTTAATACATACAGTAAGGTTATTTAAAGCTGATTTAGAAGGTTTGCATTACACATTTCATAAATGAAAGAGTTTCTACACAAATATAAAGAGGATGATTAAAATAGCTCTTCAAAAGTTAAGGGGAAGAAATGGAAAACCCAGGGATCCAATGACATTTCAACAGAAGACAAAACAGAAGATGCGGTCGCACAGCTACCGTCAATGATGTACCTGCTACCACCATGAGGAGCGATGCTGCTGACGTGACAGCTACCGCTGAGGACAGCAGCTGGTGAAAGGCATTTTGGATTCCTGACAGAAGATATCTGAGAATGAGGAAATAATTTCCTTTTGGTGTCTGTTTACGCAGCCCACCACAATGAGGTTTTCATTCAGGACTGGCACTACATCACAATTATTCTTATTAATAGATTATACTAATAAATGCCCATGTTTAACCCCCATTCCTTGTGTAAAAGAGGAACTTTTTAAAGAAAATTGATAGAAAGAAGGCAAGACTATTGACAAAATGGGAACAGAAAAAGGCTTATTTGACAGCAGGAAAACAGACAGATGTTATGTGATAAAATAGGATCAGACCACAGACATCGAGAAACAGGAAAAAACTACCCTCCTAGCATGCACACAAACACTACTTGATTTCTTCAGAAGAGTTTAGCGTACGATAACTATCAGATTAAAAACAGTAGATATGTAACTACAAGCAGTATAACGATGCTTAAACCAGAGTAATTACCAATACTGTGTTTGTAGAGACAAGGGACAATTCAAAGGAAAACAAAATAATCAAAAAGGATATTTTTTACACTAAACTTCTATCAACTTCTACCCAGAAGATTAAAGAGACCTTCATTTTGGAAGACAAAATGACTGATGAAGACAGAAAATTCTTTTGTTCTTTCTGCTTCTGAATAATGGAATGCTTCACCAAGGGAAATAATGTGTACAGAAATATGGGTCCGTATTATTACCACAATCTGGAATTAGAACATAGAATTTAAATAGGAAAAACTTTGCTTTGAAAATATCCTTGATGACTATGAGGTG
This sequence comes from Cariama cristata, assembly GCF_000690535.1. Taxonomy (NCBI): domain Eukaryota; kingdom Metazoa; phylum Chordata; class Aves; order Cariamiformes; family Cariamidae; genus Cariama; species Cariama cristata. The sequence continues at coordinate 21,883 of NW_009611303.1, forward strand.
CCAACAGATCATTCTGACAACTTTGCAAGATGGAACTCAATGGTACAAATGTCTTTACACTTGGAATATCTGAAACATAAGTACAGCCCTAATTAGACTTAAAATCCGAAATTACATTTTTTAATGTACCACCCTCGATCATATAAAAAATAGTATTATCTATGATCTCAAGGAATTTTCATCCAGTTGAAGGCTCTTCACAAGGTATTTTATATGCATTTCATATCAGCTATCCTAAAAGAAAGAAGGCTGAAACAGAGCAACAGTTTACCCTGTCAGACAGCAAAACTGTCAACATACATAAAAACCAAAGTAGACAAGGACATAAGAAGAAGAATGTTTTGTTTGAAAATCATATTTGGTAGAAACACCATGCTCCTTAGCTTATCAAGCACTTTCTTCGAAGTTGCAGTTTTACTAACCTCACAAAATTAATTCCACCATTACATAGTTTAATTGCTAAAATGAAATTGATTTCTAACATATTTCAAAAAATTGCAATCAATCAAATCATAATACTTCATATCAATCCTCATAATACTTATTTTTTATATTTCCATGTCTTTCTTTCACTTCCACTAGTTTCTTCAGTATAAAAGTAATCTCAGTGTACAACCTGAAGGAGTCTCCACTCCAATTCTCCTCTTAGCTCTAACCTCAGTACAAGTTTTTGTTTCTCTTTTGAGTTCAAGGCCAGGTTGCATGGGGCTTTGAGCAACCTGGTCTCATGGAAGGCATCCCTGCCCATGGCAAGGGGGCCCTTACTAGGTGATCTTTAAGGTCCCTTCCAATCAAACCATTCTATGATTCTAGCATGCAGCTCTGAATGTCCTTCCACAAGGTTCTTATCTTCTCACAGCACAGTAATAGCCCAGTACAGCAAAGCTTTTCAAGGCACAATGTCCTCCTACACTTGCAGACTAGCAGGTTCTGAAAACAGAGATAGCTGCTACAGACCTTTAATGACTTTTGTATCTGGAAATGTCCAAGCCATATTTTAAAGGAGAGTAATCTTTCTTGTATGCTACTTTTTACTATATGGGGTACAAGTACAAAAAATCCGAAGGACTGCCTTGACAGAATCAAACACTAAGCAACATCCACACTACTCATTTCAGGCATATAATTCAATGTAGTAGGAGGACAAAATAAAAAAGCTTTGTGATTAAACTCTATAAAACCAGGGAGATAATTAAAAATATATCACACATTGTTAGACTGAATAACATTCAACAGATTGATTTAATCTTCTCCTTTATTCACATGATGAATGAAATGAAGGCCAGTCTCTTTTAATAAGAGATGGATGGTCACCTTCATGACAAAGGCACAGGAAATACTTCTAGTTCATCTCCTGGAACAGGGTAATTCAGCATACACACAAGCATGGTGAATATCTAAGGAAAGTTTTGGCTCACAGAAAATAACCCATTAACTAGCAGCTCCTCAATCACAGCTAGAGATGCTGTGTCTTATATTTACTATAATCTGGCATCCTTCAGAACCTTTTATACTCAGTTTAGACCACAGTGTGCCCTTTACTAATAAAATACACAGAACTGAAGTAAAACAATATGGAACACTTATCTGATTTTGCCATGATGATCAAAAGCTGAGCTTCAGTATTAGTTGAACAAAAAGGAGAAAAACCTCTAAGGAACCAATATAGCTTATAAAAATAAATGGCAAACTCACATCTTGCACAAGTAATGCAAACTACATTAAGTTAATGGAGTCATGCCTTAAAATCCTAGTACCAATTTTGATTAACTTTTGGGCTATGATTTATTTTATTTCACTGATAGAAGAGTAAAGAAAAAAGTTATGTTTATTTGATTAATAAGCATTGCTGAGTATCTTCTCATGCTCTTGGAGCCTTTACTGAAAAGAAATTGTTTAACTAAGCTTCTGTATATCCTGATGGACACAGTTATCTTTGGTTGGGGTTTAATAAAATATTATCTCTTGCAGCAGTGGGATATTTGGTACTTAAGTCTCCAAAATATCTGAGGCCCCATAAAAGCACAAGGGCAGTACAAGGGTTTAAAAAAAGAATAAAATAAAATGGACACCCTTCCAGGAAATACATAGTACACTGCGTCTGCTAAAGGTCACATGTTTTACACAGTTTCAAATGGAAAGGATAAAAAAATGCATTTTTAGTGCATTTCCTAAATGAATTATAATCATGAATAATGTCAAACACGAATCACATGAAAAAGCAGGTCAAACATACCTACAAACTTCCCAACTATGGCATAATGACGCGCTTTCCTTTCTGTATTAGTGAGAAATGTAGTCTGCCTTGGGTAAAACAAGGTAAGTTTAAGCTTTTCCTCAGATCAAATATCCATTTTAACATTTGCTGAAAGCATGTTTCCTGTCATATTTTCTTGATTAAATAACAACTTTGGGAAGTTCAGTTAACCTGCTTAATAATAAAATGTCATTCAAATTGTGTCTGCAGGTCAACTGCCTTTTACAAAAACAATACCAATGTTCACCTTATGAGGTCAAGAAAAACATCTTCCTTAACAACGTTTTCAGATCAAAGAAATAACTGCTATTGAAAGTTCAAAATACTGGTATGTTCTACCTGCAGTGTCATATTTAATATTAAAGTATTTCACCTACATGATTAAACCAGAAACAGAAATGACAGTAAATACTGAATAATTCCTAAAATACTTCACAGAACTAAGACTGCAATGATATCATTAGTCAAAACAAATTCAGTGATGTCTTTAACCAATTCTGAATGCTATTTCTTCATACTTTCTCTCTATTCCTAAAACAAGACACAAAAAAACCCACCAACTTTCAGAACAGAAGGTTGTAGCAATTTATCAATTTCCTGAGCAGCAGGGCAAAATAGTCAATTCAATTAAAGAGTATGTACTAGACCAATTGTACTATCCTTCCTTGTGGAGCAAAGGGCTCTAACTGCCAACAAACTGGCAGTGAAAGAATTGTCAATTGGTAAAAGACCAATTGCATTTGAAACATTCACACAAAACTTACAAAGCTGAAAAATGGACCAGTTTAATCCTCTTTTTCTGAAGCCCATTAACTGCTTTCTAGTAATCACTGCTTAGTTCTACAGAACATTTTTTTTAAATTGTGAATTATTGGTCCTTCTTAACAACTTCAAAGATAATTGTAAACACTCTTCATCCCCACTGCTGTTTTCCTTCTACAGCTCCTAAGAATGACTACTAGGCACCTGTCTATCATATCATGAGAAGGATGATTTCATTCCTTTATTAAGATGACATCAATGGAGTCACTTCACTTTTGTTGTTACAAATTATTCACACCAAAAAGGAAAAAACAGGGAATACTGAAAAAAAGAAAATTATATCACAGAAAACATAATAAAAGCACAGCAAGTACAGCAGATGGGACATATCTGCTTCCTCAAAGGAGAATCAAACCTATCCAGACAGATGGTAATACAATTTCTTTTTAAAACTTCTAATTTTAGAGATTTCAGAAACTACCTGTGCCACCTTTCTTTTTAGCATGTCTAAACTAAGTATCTCTTACTGATATTTAGACCCATTTCTTCTTCTAGTCCTCTTTCTCCATCTCCTTCCCCCACCATCAGTCAGACATCTTTTGCTGCTTGACTGCAGTATCATCCTTTAAATCTTCCCTTCATAAGATTAACAAGTGAAATCATTTCAGTATTTCCTCAAGTCATTTTTTCTAGACCTCTTTGCAATTTTTACTATCCTCTGAACTCTCAAGTTGAAACCAGAAAAAGCTGAGTAGAGCAAAAGGACTGCTTTACAAGTTTCACTTAAAACACTGTTCAAGGTAACTAATCCTGTTTTATGTCTTTGTATTCATTTTCATTTTGTTCTCTTTGTATCCTGAGTTACTGTTTGAACAATATTAACACAAGAAGTGTCAGCTTAGCAATAGAATTTTAAAAGTATAATAATACTTAGTATGATCATTTAAATAACTTGCTTTCACTACGTTGTAAGTTTGAAAAGCCTTTAAAAACCATATTAATATTATATATCATTAATAAAAATTTAATTTCTTTCCCTCTACGAACTCTAGAAATGTTATTGCAATGATGTATCATTTACCACTAAGTTCCTTCTGACAGAAAACACAATTAACCATAGCAAACCTGTTATCATATTGTTAGTAAATTGTCACTACTGTATCTTGCATATTTATCAATTTAAATTGAAAATAACAAAATAAAAAAATTCCTTCCTCCATAATTTGCTTGATTTCACCACACTGACTGAGGTTAAACAAAGGTAATGTTTAAAAATAATGAAAATCAGTTTAAAAAATATAAGCAAGAATTTAAGCAGTAAGGTATTTCATAAAAATAAACATTCACACACAAAGCAATTCATTCATAGTGAAAGCAACCTCAGAAACTCAGTATTCATGCTAATGGAGAGAGCATGTAAGTAGTCCCGAACAGAAACTGATGGTTTAATATCATAGTATCATGCAATTTGTCACTGTGAATGATAAACTATGTGAGAGCATCTCACAGATGAAACTCCATTTCATGATCTGATTGGGTATTTGTATATTCAGGAGTATAAATTCACATTGGTACTAGTACGATAAGGAGTCTATTATGCACACAGATTTTCACCGATTACTTTAAAAGATTAAATTCTATCATACTAGAATATCATTTGAACTTGTCATCTCACATGAGATCAGTTTATTATTTCATGTTAAATCATTATTTCTTTTTTTTTTAAACCAGAAGTCCTGGCTCTTTTACATCTGGCTACTACAACAGGTATAGAATAAGCATCACTGAAGCAACCTCCTCCTCAAACTACACCAGCCAAACAAAGAAAAATACAAACAAATGTGAGGTATCTTAACAGAGTAACCGAAATTGTAACAATAACAATGGTACTGTGCAATTTAATCTCCTAACTGCAAAACAATGTCTTGACAGACTACTAACTGTACACTGCACTGTCACTCTATTCAAAGATGGATTCAGATTGAAGGTGAACAACCATTAGGGTGGCCAGGAGGGGAACAAAAAAATTAACCTTATCAAAGGCAAAGAATAGAGCTTGCGTAGCTGGATAAATCAAAGGCTGATAGGGAATACGTTTGTCATGTATAAATATACAAAACAGGGTAAACACCAGGAAGAATGAAGAGCTACTGATGTCACAGAAAATGGCCGCACAATAAAAATATGTATAAACTGAATTATTACATTTGTGGAAATAAGGGAGTTTTGCGAAGATATTTTAAGTTCAAACAGTGAGGAAATCTTTTTAAAACAGGTGGATGAGTTTACGAAAATGATTGCTTGCAACATCAGGTAACATCACCTTGACGATGGAAAAGGTTCCTGCCAGCCCTAAGCCTATATTACTAAGATGTCAGAGGACCACTTTAATGCTCCATGTGTATTTGCAAGACTTGAAGCCTAGCACATAAAACTTGTAGCCCTTCACTTTTTGTAAATTACTATATACATTAGCAGTTAGTAAAAATAAGTAAAATTTATTTTAATGAAAAGATTAATAATGGAATCAAATCTTGGACAGAATAATACTTAGTATACATGAAAACCAAGGACCAAAAAGTTACTGTATGCTTCTCTTCCAAATTTGACTTAAGCACATAATTTGTGACACTGTTCAGGTCAAAATAATTAACACAGAAGATGAATAAATATGCCCAGTTCTTAAGAAGAGCCAAAATAAGACCAAATAAGACAAAGGATTGTCAAAAGAACAAAGTATTTATATCCATGTTCAAAACATTTTCAAGTAGCCCTAATTTATATGAACTCTAAATAAAATTCAAAGGAAGTGGACGTAAACAGATGAGTATCAGCCCTTACAAGGAAACAAAGACAAGATCCAAACATATCAGATTCATGTTGTTTTTCCAGCTCCTGAGGATGTCTCTTCTAGTTAGAATGGAGAAGTGAATTGATTACTTTGCAAATAATACACCTGCAATTGATTTTTTTACCACCACTAGCCTTACCACAGAAGAATACAGCTTTAAAAAACATTTTCAAAAGAAATGAAGTTCTGTGGTTAATGTCCATAGAATATAAGTGAAGTGTTATTAGTTTAGGGAAAAAAAAAAAAAAACAAAAACAAAACACCACCAAAAAAACCCCACACACTGTAATCATTTTACAAAAAAAAACATTATCAGTTTACAGTAGTTAATACAGGTATGATAGGAATTAAACAGCTTTTTGCCTTTTCTAATGCCTAAAGAGAAGGCAACAGCTAAGGAAAAATCTATTCTTACTGATGTACATGAGAGTTAACCACAAGAGTGCTAACGAACCTGTTACTAAGGGCTGAACACACATCTTTTGTTATATCCTCACTGAAGAGCTGACATAAGTACTTCAATGAACGCCACTGAATACTTCATTTTGGCATGGACACAGTGATACACCATGCTCATATTAGTGAATGTTGCAAGAATGCATCCCCAATGAGAAAGCAGAGCCAAAAAGTTCCTTTTAAACCTTTTGAATATACGTTACGAATACTTTCTCTACTGACATCTCACCACCAACTCTGCAAAGTGTAACAGTAACAATAAAAAATTCTAAAGCTTCCCCTCTTGTATTTCAGTTTAAATGCTGCTTTACACTATTTCCCCCTTTTTATTCTTGCTGCTACTGAAGAGATGCACTTCACCCTTGTTCTTTCCAATCTTTAGTGTGTACACACAAGCATTGTCAAATTCTCAACACAGGAATGTATATTTAAACAATCACGTGCCAGAAAGGGGCGGGGGGGGAACACAAAAAAAAATCCACCAAACATTTTAATAATGATTATGCTATACAGGCAAGATATCAGTTCAAAAGAAAGATTAAACTGAAAAGGCACTTCGTATGTTATGCTCTGTACAATGGATGTGGTTTGCAACCACAAGTAGTACAAACTCCCCTCCATGGTGTTTTTTTGAGAGAAACATCTGATTATATCACTTTCTAGCATTACATGTTAATTCACCTATGCAGGCATAGTAAGCAACTTACGGTCTTGAAAGAAACCAGTCGCTAGGACAGCAACTCCAAAATGGAAAAATTAAGATCTCACAGGATAAAATTTAAAACTGCATTTATCTCAGAAAATACTGTTCACACATTTTGTTTTTATGATGATTAGAATTAGTGTCTACAAGAGCCACATCTCATTCTGTTTTAGGAGATTATCCAGATGCCATTTAAGTAACATTTTTTCTTCAAGAAGGCAGATACAAATATTGAGCTCAAAAGGCCTGGATAAATACCAAAAGAAACTATCTTGTATTTATATTATATAACTTACTATTTTAAATAATGACCTCAAGATTTATAATAATTTTCATTATTTTTAAATCCTTGGGGTTGGAGGGACTTTCAAGGAGAATGCACTGAATTCCTGGGATTGATTTTAATGTTCTCTGTAAATTCACTGAGCTCACATTTTACCACATAGTAATTAGTCATTAACTTTGAATATCTTAAGGAGAGGGCAAAGAAGGGCTCTTATCAATGTCTCCAACTACCTAATGGGTGGGCTGCAGAGAAAATAGAGTCCGAGTCTTCTCAGAGCTGCACAGAAAGGGGATTAGATACAATGGACATAAACTGCAACATGAGACACAAGGAAAAAAAAACTGACTGGACAAGGATCTAAGCAATCAGATCTAATCTTGAAGCTGGCCCTGCTCTGAGCAGGGGGTTAGACTGAAGACCTTCAAAGGTTCTTTCAACATAAACTATTCCATGTTTCCCAGAGTCAGAACTTCTCTATCCACAGCAAGTGAATTTTGTGCTATATCTACATTAATTTGATCAAGAAACCAAATATGAAACACTTCCATCAAAGAAAATTAATACAAAAACTTTGTTATCAGTGAAAATTAGTCATTTCTGTAAAGCTCTCATATGTACACAGCAGAGAATTTCTGAGACACTACCCCTGGGAATAAAACAAAAATAAAATTACCTTAAACGAAAACAATTCAAAGCCTGCACAAAGATGGTATTACGAGACAAAGGAGTAATGATGATTCTATATACATACAAATAGCTTTTATTTTACTCATTTGAGAATATCTGACAGCTTGAATGGTTCTTCACTACCTGGACTGCTAGTTAATATGGCAATTTTAACAAGACTGCAATCTCGAACAATGTCAGTCTTGCCTATTTTTCTTGTCACAGTAAAGAATAATAATAAAAGGAAATGACAAGAAAGTAAAACGAGGACATCATGAAACAAGAAGAAAAAAGGAAAGGCAGAAGATTCACCTTCCCCCAGTTTTGTGTAATGTATGTTCATCAAGGGGTAACAGAATGAAAGATCAGAACTATGAATAAAGTTCAAGTAAGATAAATAATAATGTAGGAGTAGAATAGAAAAATTTGTAGAGTATATTGGTCTAAAAATTCATGTTATTAAGTTTAAGAATATAGGTGTTCAAAACAAGTATTCTGTAACCAGTACTTCTTACATGTTTTCACAGGAGATCACTACTCTCCAATTCAAGCCTACATATATCACCTCCTAAACCCATTCCCAACAACATACATAGCAACACAAATAACAGAACTTCTCCTCCTTCTGGATATTTTTCCTGTTTAGACATACAAAGAGATTTTATTAATCCTTCTAGCAAAAGCACTTTGAGAAACTAGAATAATACAAATTCAACATGGCACGTATTAAACTTTAACTAACGTGAAATGTAATTGCAAATAGAGACTCACATTTGCACAAATGTGTTTCTAATGCAAGGCACATGAGATTCTTGGATCTTTGTTTTCTAGTGTTATTTAAAGTTTTTGTCAATAACTGGCAAGAAAACAATGTCATTATTAATATATTTTTATTTGGCATGCCGAGGGAAGAAGTCACTTCTACCAAGCCATTTGTACAGGAGGATAAGGGTAAGTTAAAAGCAAGAAAAACTGCCTTTGATAGTATAAATGTGGAATCAAAGAATTAAGATCTTTCTCAAGGATGCTATTCTGGACTCAGTGACACTGAGAAACATTTGGGGTTATGGTAGATAATCATTAAATTCCCAGTACTGTGACGAAAGGGCTATGGTAACCCTGGATGTATAGAGGAAAATACTGAATGTAGCGAAAAGGGTGGACTGGAGTCACAAGAAAGAGCAGGAAAGGTGGTGCTAAGGTTGCTCTGCTTCCTTCAGCAGCACAACATGGCCCACGGGGAGCTGCTGAAAAGCACCCTCCTTCTGCTTCGTCAAGCACATCATTAACTTTGTATCTGAAATAAGATGTAATCACGGTTGGAAAAGCATATCTAGTTCTGGCATCCATAATTCCCAAGGGATGCTGAAATATTGGAGGGTTCAGAGAAAAGCCACAAGAGTGACAGTAAGACCAGAGAAAAGCTGAAGAAAAGGTGATGGAGTACAAGGTATTTACAACAACAGCACATCCTTTATAGCAAGAAGCTCTTTTTTCTAGAATAAAATTATATTTCAAGACTAGCCCATGGAAAGCTACATGTACCATGAATCACATGGTTTTAAATAGTGGCAATAATTAAGAGTCAGAACTATTTAGTAGGAGGTTAGTGCATATCCCACTTCTAGAAATACTTAAGCCAAGAGTGGATCTTTTTTTTTTGAAATATATGGTCTAGTTCAAACAGCAATTAATTTGTGAGGGCCTATGCTTTAGTTTATGTCTCATCTCAGACTATACGATCACAGCAGCCCCTTCTGGATTTATCATCTATGAGACAGAACACCTAGGTAGCAATGAAATCAAGTGCTTACATGAAAAAGTAATGACAAGTAACTAATGTACTTAAAGTCAGACTTTTAAAAAAGCAGATGACCTGCAAGCTTTCCACCCTCTTGTTTAATACGCTTATCTGGCTATCTATCTCTGAGAGTTGTTTTTACTGCCTCCCTGAAGGCACAGAATATGTTTGTCTAATACAGATGAAGCAGGTTTTGTTTTGTTTTGTTTCTGTTTCTTCAAAATATATGTAATTAGCTTCCTGATAATAAAGAATTAAATAGATTTTTTTAAATTACATCATTACCACAATTTAAAGGTCCTTAAAAGTATTTCAAAATAAAAACTAACAATCAACATTTCATCATGAAAACAAACAGAATCACAGCCCTAGCATCCCTTTGCACAGTCTAAAAAAGTGAGCATTCACACTATAATCTAACAAGGAGCACAGCAGCTCTCCAACATCTGCCCAAATAACAGTCAATTTTGCAAGGCTGAGCTGGTCTTCTTGCTAAACAAAGAGCTTGTGGTTCTGCCCAACTTTGTGCTATTCTTTCTGTGTTTCTCAGGAATGGCATTTGTGGACTTTGACTTCCTCACATCTTCACATTGGTTAGCTCAGCTCAAACGATATAAGCATTAGTTAATCCACGAGGAACCATGGAATGGCTCTGGATTTGAAAATCCTGGAATCTCAATATTTTCATTTTGTTATTTCATCATGGAAATTAATACAGTGACCATACGGTTAAAAGATTAATCGCTAGCTTTGCCAAAAACTGAAGTCTACATGAAATATCTCATCACAACAAAAATACCTTAGAAGTCTCAAAGATCAATATAAGGTAACTATTTGCCATTCTCAAGGATTGTCTTCTAGTAGCATACATAAAGTTTAACTCTTTGCATCTGTGATTGCAATAACTCCTACACATTAGAGTGCTATCAAAAATACTGATTCACTAAAAGAAACATTCTTAAGCACGAATGTTTGCTTAATCTAAGGTAGGACTCTTTATGCTAAGGATGTTGATCACATCTTAGCTCCATCCTGAGAATGTTCCTGCAGACAAACAGCCTCAACTTTTGAAGTTTCAGTGCTTTTGGAAAGCTGGGAGTTAGAGAGCTCTTGAAAACTCAGCTGTAAGCACCTCCACAGTTTTTAGCTAGTTTGCCATGGCCTGAGAAATTAAGCTCTGAAGTCCTAAACAAAATCCCAGAGCTGTATTTCCAGTCATTCCTGTCAAGTTTACCTAGAGCTGGAAACTGTTCCCAGGGTCACTGGCTCAGAGACAGTTCACCATGACACACCTTATTGATTCAGTGCTTGGAGGTCAGATCTGGAGCCTTCAAGTCATGGGACGAATGACCGCGTGCTGCTGCTGAAGGGCAATCCTATGATGTAAATGGGCTCTGGTTTTGTTCTTAGACAGGGGATCCAGTTAGTCCAGGTACCACTGAGTGACAGTTCAGAGCAGCCTGATCAGTAAAAACACTTGTAACCAGAAGACCTTAGGAAACCCAAAAGCTACTCTAACTTGAAAACCTGAAACTCCTGTCAGTGTCAGGACCACGATCATGTTGGTGAGGCTGACAGGATTTTCATCACTACTCAGCAGATGTGGGGTTCTCAAGAGGCCTACTTCAAGAACATCTTACATTGGAATTTTTAAGTTGATTTTGGGTTACTGACATTTTGTTTCTTAAGAAAACATGGATTTGGCACAAATCTAAATTTAAACAAAAAGATGAGAAACAGAAATGCTTCACATTGTTCACATTTATTTATAAAATGCTGATTAGAGAGGGTAGCTAAGGTTTCTAAAACCAACAGTCAGGATAAATAGGATGAAAATATCTATACCTTACCATTGTCTTCCTAATTCCATTCTGATTGCCTATGAGTCAAACATTTACTTTCAAATTATTCTGACTGTGTGGGAGCCACTGGGTATGACCTTTACAGGGTTCTGGGGTTCAACAAGGCATGGATGTTTTCTTCAGGGAAAATCTTAATCTTTGAAAGGTATTTTCTTATTTAAAAAAAAAACCAAACAGATTTCTAGACACTGTCATATGTTCCCTCCCAAAATCCTAAGACGACTTAAATGATTTCTTTTCCTATAGCTAATCAAAAGTCCTGAACAAATAAAAGCTATCTTTGAGCAATATTTTTTATTTAATTCTAAATGTTCTAACTACAATTTCCTTAATTAAGTAGATAAGGGAAATGGAAATTACAGAAAAAAATCTCAATATCTACTTGCTAAACATCACAGGGAGATAATTTCTATTAGCAAATACCATATCTATCCATCTCTATTGTGTTATACAGCTACCAGTAGATGGTGCCTTGGTCTATCTGGAAAAGAAAACCCTATACAATTGGCACATCAGTTACAGGAGTTCTTATCTCAGACATTCAAATTATACACCAATTAAAACTATGCATCATTGAGGACTAATTATCTCTTAATTAGGTGTTTTGGTTCCCTTAAATCATCAGCTGAACTATTAACAGTGCTTCTGCTTTCTGAGAAATACATCATATATGTTAAATATTTACAGATATTCTGGTGGCTCATATTAAACCTTTTCTACAGTGACTGGAAAAAGAAATGTACCAGAGAGAGTAATGAAATTAACATTTACATTTATTGGAGTTGGCACAATATGGTTGGCAATCTTGTTCTGGTATTTTTTAAGACAAATGTCAACAGCTCCATCGTTATTTGTTAAAGAAAAAAGGTATAATCTGATCAGAAAACACCTCCTCATTTTAGCAATACTTCAGGATTCATAGGAAGCATTTTGGAAAATGTTATATTGGATTTGGGCATGTTAAGCTTTTTAGGAATACTATACAGTCTTGTGATTTATTCTCCACACAATTGGCCTTGCAACTACAAGGAAATAAATTATAGATATTATAGACAGTCAGTCTTCCAAGGCAAGAACCAGTAGGTTTCCAGTATTATATCTGATTACCTCAGAAAGAAAAAAAAGGTAATTATAATTACTGTAACAGTCCACATTTGGGTAGTAATTTTCAACTACTTTATATAATGCAATAATTATACATGTAACAGATACATCTGTAATAATGTAACTATGACACAGAATTTTTAATAATGGTATTTAATGTGCTGAAAAACAGAATGGAGTTTAGTTTTAGAATCTAGTACTGAAAGAAATGAATCTTTACCGCCATACTGCTGTCCCACTGATTTCAATTTGAAAATAATTTTTAATTCCTTCCTTTAGCGGAGTTGCTTTTTCTAAAAATAACTCTAGAGCAAAAACTCTATTTACATTGAGTTGAGAAACAATGAAAACATCTTTTCATATATTTTAATCAGCTATAACAACCAATCCTATGCAAGATACAAATCTGAGTCTCCAGACTTCTTTCTGTCAAAAAAACTGCCATGCCCAGAGAGGTAATTAGATGAACCACTTTGGCAGAATATCAAAGTGCAAATGTATCATGAGCAGCCATGTGATCTGTTACCAAAATCTCTGTTTCTTTAGATCTACAGTCTTCTACTTCACAATCATCAGCTAACTCCCTTACTGTCTAACTTAATGTCCACAGTCAATGCATAAACCTGACAAAATACTAACTACTATAATGTTACTTTCCTTCAGAATCTCTTTCAAAGCATTGTATACTACTAAATCTGTTGTTACCTGAATCACTTCCTTTCTATGTTCAGACACGAACTTGCATTTGTTTTTCTCTAGTCTCATGGTCCTACCCTCCTGCTTTTGGCCCTGCAATTTCACATGTCACTTCCTTCAGATTCTAGGATGGATATTACCTGGTGTCTAATCTGAGCACACTAACCTTGAGTTTCGCATTCAACTCTGTTAAGGACAATTTTGATAAATATATGTTTATTATTATTATTATTATCCATCCTGACTTTACACTATGATCAATATCATCATGCGTATTGAAAATGGAAGCTAAGTATATATTTACCTTTTAGGCTATACCTCAGTCATCTATTAACTAACCCACTCTGTACTGCTAGATGCTTTCTATTCCTGGGGTTTTTTCTGTTCCAAAAGAATTTTATGCTCCTTACAGAATTGTAACTAAATGGTAGCTCAGTGGATTTCCCAGGTTTTTGTTCTTGGTATACTACTTTCAAACCTCATTTTAAGAGAGATTTTATATTTACTGTAATAAAATATCAAAGTTGTTTTAGAAGCTAATGTATCCACTTCACCATCAATACCTGTTTAGTGTTCCAAGAATTATGGTATTGTCACACATAGCTATATGCAGTTACTCAGCAGCCTCTATGAAAACCATTAAGGCACTTAGAAATTTAATCGTTCACCATAAATTATAGAGATTAAATTTAGGTATGCAATGACTGATGGGAAGAGGTTCTATACAAACACATCCACATGTGAACAAATACACATTTTCCAAGGAAAGATTCCAGAATCGTGACATTTGCAAAATTCAGAAAGGTCTTAAAAAGCAAAGAGTTCTGATCTTTATTTGTTAATTTAGTAATTAGGCTTGTACTACTGTTGTAACTTCTAACAGTAGTGACTGACAAGTTTTACTTCTTGGAGCTTTTACAACATATAAGTCATTCATGAATGCTAAAAATGAACTCCAAAACAACAAAAAAGCTGAAATAAATTATACTACGCAGTAAATTTTATTACAAGGTTAGATATACTTCTTGATTTACATTACACTCCTCCTTCAGTTGCTACAGGCAGGCGATTAACAGAGGAAAGAAAATCAATTCCGAAACAGGAGCCAGTAAACTGAAAGAACACATTTCCCCTTTAAAAAAAAAATCCCTTGAAAATTTATATATGAAGTGGTTTTGATTATTTATTGTGCCACACAAATAAAATGTAAATTTTCACCGTAATTCATTATTCTGTTCTGGCATACAAACTAATCCAGACTGCCAAAGACAGTTTTCCTCAGAAACAACAGTGCAGGAAAAAAAAGAACCCAACAATATACTATTAAAGCTTGCAGTAAGCTTGTTTAAGAACAATTAAATTCCTTCTTTCCAACACATTTGGGCATTCTACATGTACACTAACATCATGTCTAACTTTGCTGTAACAATAATTGTTCTATGCTGCAGAAGCATGTTAGATTAACTATTCTACAATCAAAAATTAATAACAAGATATTTTTTCATTAAATACAAACCTAATTTTGCCAGGCAGTGCTTTGCTGCTGAGGTTGAACCTTGTAATTTAAACTGACCCTCCCAATTAAAACTCAGAGACTTGTGAATCTTTCATTTACACTTTAGGGAGGAAAGGAAATAACTAGTAGAGTAGTTATTATTATCTCCAAATGCGGCTCTAAAATTGGTAGAAAATTTTGCTGCTCAGGCATAAGTTGAGATCAGACTTACAAGTCTGACAGTTATAAAGAGATACAGGTGCATGAAAGCAGCTGATGGGGAAAAAAATGCTGGCCTTAGGGACAGTGTACATCAACCAGATAGCCAGGACAGCGTTTTAAGGGTATTTGCTTGTTTCATATGCACGTGCTACTCTCCAGAATATAGGAGCAACTGAGGAAAAAAAAGGAAAGGCATCTGTTATCAGTTTCAATGACAAAAATCCTTTTCCATAAAATTAGTTTCCTGAGACTGAAGAACATGTTGTTACTGCTGATATTAATATTTGCATAGCTGTCAGAAGCCCAGGCTTTATGGCTGCTTACTACTTCAGGGACCATTGACCATTATTTGAGGTGCTGGCTAGAGTCTGAGTTACTGCTTTTCAGTAAATGTTACAGCCTTCAAATTCCATTACTAGTGGAGTCTGAATTACATCTACTCTCAAAATAAAAGAAAGATGAGTAGAAGAAAGTTATGGGGCTTCATCACATATTCTGCTCAGAAATCTAGACTATTTAAGACAATAGCATTTTCTTGTGAGTCCTGTTTAACAAGTATATAAGACATGGTACCCCTAAAGGGTTGAGACAATCAAAGACATTCAGTCAAATGTAGAGATGGTAAGTCTGGGTGACAAATCATGTCCTCTCACTTGGACACTTGAACCCTCTAATAACAAAGATAGTGTATATAGACTTCCTCTGAAAAGGTGTGTAAACTACTGTTGCCTATGAAAGTCTGGAACAGCTAAGCTTAAGGGTCTGTATTCATCCCTACTCTCCAGTCAACTCTGCATTACAGGAAATGGAGAAAGAAAAACTCTTCCAATAATTCAACAGGAAAATCTCCAGCATTTGTGTGCCAGCATATAACTACTACATACTTCTGAGAAAAACTGGTAGCTGTCCATGTTACATGCGACAACAGGACTATTTGTGGAAACAGCTCTAAGCTGAAGATGTCCTATATCACCATCTTTCTAATGACCCCTTATGCAACTGTGTTACATTTCTGCTTCTCCTTTGATGTCAAGGAAGAAGAGATCTTATAGCTAAATAAAATGTTTTTCGCATCAGGAAATTTAAATGTAGTGTCTTCCCTTGAGGGTTGCAGAGCTCTTTTACTGGCAGCACCCAGCTGTGTGCCCATAGCCACTATGGACAGAAGAAGGGTGCTGACTAACAAGAATCTAGAGTACAATTTTATAAAGAGAGTAGGATTTCATCTGAAACTGAAAGTTTCCTACATATTTTCTATGATTGTCCAGCAATTCACTGCTATCTAGTGTTGAAGAACTTGTATTCTGAGGTCATTAGGTTCACCAGTGACAAAAATAAAATGAGTCACTGTGTAGCTGCTGGGGAAGAATTACCACAGACCAGCACATCTTCGGGAAATTGTTGTATGGACACAACCACCACATACCCTTTTTTTCAAAGTCAGGAAATCATATTTCAAAAGAGGCTATTTTGTGTTAGAATCACCAGGGATTTATTAAGATTTAGGAAAAAAACTCCAAGTTTGCTACGTACATAACATGCATAATAAAAGTACTTGAGGAAGCAACTGGGAGCCATTGATCCAAATAAACAACCACCTGCTGGAATGTACAGTTTTTCCTTGTACTCCGGAAAATCTTGAACAGAACTGAATGCAAAAATAGAGATAATGTAGGTGACTTTGGCAGAAAATGAAACTAAATGTCTTGTATAATGAGGAGTACTCTTCCTTCTTCTACAGAAAATGAAATGGTAAGAGCAGTAACTCCAACACCAACACCCAAACCTTCCCAATGAAAGACACAAGTAATCTTCGTCCCAGTGCCAGCATAACAGGAGCCATAAAAGGAGAATGGTGAAAGGAATATCAACAACACAACTTGAAATATCAGTTACAAAGGAAGTAAGGTCACTATTTCTGCTTCCTTAGGAATCCGTTCTTTATATAATCTACTTTTGACAAGTCACAATGAATAATGTAAATACAGGAGACTGGTACTTAGATTGTATTTGAAAAATGTTGGGTGTGCTGAAGTGAGCATTCAGTCCTCTACAGAAGCATGGTGTAAAAGGCAAGTGCCAAATTTCATGTTGCTATCTTACTTGTTGCTATCTTACTTATTCCTATGAACAGAGAACCTCTCAAGGAAGACACAGTAATTTCCTTAGCTCTAACAGGATTAAATGAAACCTTCAGTACTGAGTTGATACAAAATATCACTACATTTTTAACCAACACGATCTGACCAATGCAGCGTGACTGCATTACTGGAAAGGACTACAGTGCAAACAGTTCAGCGTCTAAAACCATTTACGCGTAGGCCAGCTTCTGTGACATCCAAAGCCCTGCACTAGAACACAGAGCTAACTCTCTAATCACCATAGAAAGGCAAAAGTGGCAAATAATACATGGAATTACTTTCTAGATCATTTGAAAATTAATTCAGAGATCATCTCAAAGAGTTCCCCATTCCAAACCACAACTCAAATTCATCATCAGTATCTTGACTCTCCCACAGAGTTCTGTCATCAGTAGAACAGCAACATCATTTTTGTAAGAATTATCATCCTTTACATGGACACTTTCTAATACAGTAATAAGACTGATATCAAGCACTTTTGCATATTGTGAAGGTGAAATCTGGTATGCTAAGAGATGTAGATGTAGAAGATCGCAACTGTTAGAACAGTAAGCCCATTTAGTACTGGCCTTGGAAACTTCAGCCTCTGGATAGGGATGAACCATGAGTTCCCTCTCTTAACCCTAAGTCATAGGAAGGCTCACACATTTTTTTTAATTTCTATTATATACAGAATTGTAAAGTTAATATATAAAACTAAACTTTTTTTCTCTGAAAAGTTCCTTACTCCATTTATCATTTGAAGATCTTATCTATTGCTAGAGCACCAAACATAAGAAATCTATATGGGTATGTGAACTTCAGGTATTTCCTTGGAAAAGAACAAATTATAGCATAAAAAAGTTGAGAGCTAAATAATAATCTTGTTGATTTAGGAAGGCAAATACAGAGGACACTATTAACATCGTGAAATAGTTTCCACAACTGGACCTTAGCATTCTTTTTCTGCTGATTAAAATTGGAGTGACTTAACTTCTGGATGGAAGAAGTTTTTTATGAAAAACCAGCAGGACAGGAAAGGAATGCAATATTCAAGCACCACCACCTCTGAGACAGAACTGTCTGGACTGATGAATTTCAATGTGTCTCAAAAATAAATACCAAAAAAATCTGTGCAACTGTGGCAGATACAGAAAAGTCTGGTTTAAAAAGAAAAACAAAAAAGAAAAGAAAGGATGCAACGAGTAACCAGGGATTCCCTTTATCATGCATTAAAACATGTTACCATTAAGGTGTTATGCTGCAGTGGAAACAGTATAAGGAGCTGCAATATGCCAACATCTGACAGAGCTGCACATCTTAGGGAATACATCACCTTAATAATGTTTGTCTTACAATGACAATATAGGCACCTTCCAGTCTTAAAGGTGAAAGGAGTGTGTAATGTATTTACAGCTTAAATTGCTTCATGGGTTTGCTTAGGAAGGCTATTTGGCAATTGAAGTTGTTCTATCCTTAGGAAGTGGGATTGGTGAGTGTAAAAAATATCCTTAATATGAAGGGTAAAAGAAAGTAGTTAACCTACAGGGTTTTTTTATATAAAACAGCACATGCATAAATGTTAGTAAGTTGCACAAATTCATCCTTTGACACTGTGTAACACATATTTACAGTTAACATTCACGTATGATTAAGAAAAGTTTAGCTTTACTTAACACAACACAGGAATAATATTTGCCTGCCAGTTTACTTAGAAGATAACTGCTTTAATCCGGGAGGCTCCTCAGCAGATGACTTTATCATATATATACACATATATAAAACCAGCTCTGTATTTTATAAAAACAGGGTTTTTCTCCCCACCAAAATGGAAATCTGTAGAATATTTGTAATTATGGTTAACTGGCAAGTATTTTGAGCTTGTTCTGGTTTCCTGAGCAAATGGCTAGAAATTATTAAATTTTATTACCATTTTAATAATTTAATTTTTAAGAATTAATTCTGTAAGGGAGCTATGGCAAAAGCTAGTCACCCTCATAAAGAGCTCCTTGATTGGGACAGGGGATGATGTATTTACAAAGGCAACTATAGTAATGGTAACTATAAATATTGCTGAAATTTCTGAAGGAAAAAAAAAACCAAACCACAATCATCATTGCATTGATCTTTGAGTCTGCCACTGCACAGTATCTCACTATGCCAGTAAATACTCATCGAAATTGATTCCAAAGAAGTCAAAGAAGAATACAAATTCTAAACAAACATACTCAGTGTTAACTGCAGTTTGTAATATCGCACTAGGATACAGACATTCAACCTTTAAGAAAATCAGAGGCTAAGAAAGCTAATGATTAATCAAAGATTACACTCAAATATCTAGTTACATGCATATTTGTATGCCCTCTTTTAAGTATGCATCTAAAAGTATAAGTTACATTACAAATAAACATTTATGTTCAATAATTTTAACTTCAGATTTTAAAATTGACAGTCTGAAGTCTGATTCACTACCAAAATCAAAAGCATCATAATATATATAATATATGATATGAATGTAATTATATGTATGATATGAATGATATAGATACAATATAATTCTTATACACAGAAAATACAGCATGCAAATAATACTACTTGTATACTTTCGGTGTGAGTGAAAACATGAAATTCACTGTAAAGCTAAGACGTCATCATCTCTATAAGCACGAAACAATCATACTAACCTGTATTTTGATTGGCCAGGAGAAATTGCTGACATAGACATAGAAAGTGATGTTTGGGTTGCTCCGAAAATTAAATTTTTCACAGGAAAAGCTATCTCTGTATTCCTTAATATTAGCCTTAGAAACAACGGGAATCTCTTCTCCAGATATTGTTCCAGCTAAAAAAAAAATATGTAGATATATATATTTATGACAAATATTAATCATCAGTAAAGTTGCCAAAGTAAATTTGCATAGGAAACTGAAATTTTTGAATTACTTTGGATGTCTTCATTTTACAACTTTAACAACCCTTTATGATGGTTTACATGGTACATTAGGTATCATTCATATACATACAGAGAATTCATATAAACTCTTACTTTGATTTCAAAAGATTATGAATGAATCACAAAATTGATAGAAGTTACATGAATTTCAGAAGAAAGTTGTTATGGTCAGCTAAACAGTATGCTTTCCTCTAGTGATTTGCATTCCATTTCAGCAAAAACTTAGAGGTTAATAAAGCTTGAAAGTGAATTTGTCTACATCTTACATTATTGTTGTAGCATTTTAATTGTTCATGAAAGCTTTAATAACATACCTACTTATAAACATGTATCATTTTTTGCATATATATGGGTGACTGTGCTATGGTATGTTAAAATGCTTCAGAATTACATTGATGAAGAAATTCATGAGTTTATGTAACAGAAAGTCTGAACCTTCTTTAAAAAGTTTCTTGGTTTTGGTTTGTTTGGTTTTGGTTTTTGGGGTTTTTTTTTTTAGTACAATTTCATTTTAAGCATCATGCTTCTCCTTGGATGTGTTTTCAGAAAGTCAATAGAACCAATTCAGAGAAACTGTCTAAAAAAGGTTTTCTTCCTTCTTCTTAAAACAAAGAAGAGTAATAGGGTTCAAAGTTGGAGAAAAATAGATAAGCAGCTCCTTTTATCAGCATACACAGAAGAACTTTATTGTTTGATATCAATATTAAGGTTAATAATTAAATTTTTAGCTTGAACATTGAAACAAAGAAATAAAATCTCAGTCTCTGCAGTAGTTAAGGAAGCAATTTATCTTAATTAAAATCACAGCATTTCATAACACTGTCATTTTAAAAATTTAAATAGACTACAAGCTTTTCGTACCAAAGTAATTTTAATTGAATAGGAGAGAAAGTTAACATATTAATGAAGCTTTGTTCAGATTGCAAATTATCATCTGAGGTTTAAATAATATAATAATGGCATAATAATAATGGCAAAAGAATACATTTGGTAAAGTTTTATCATCAAAATTAGCAACAAAGAGACAATCAGGTTAAAATAGCTTAAAGGACCACAAAATCATAGGGGAAAAAGTCATCATTCCAAAATTCAGCCTCACCTGTAGAACCAATAGACCATGTAATATTGAGGTTGAAGTTGTTCGATGCATTAATTGATATATCCAAATTTTTATTTGACTAGATAAAAAAAGAAAATATATTGAATTTAACAAAATATATCAGAATATATTGAATATAACTCTATTGCACATAACTGAATATAGCCTTTTAATCATCTATTGTTTTTCATTTTAAACACAAATAGAAATGATAATAATTCAGAGTCAAAGGCAATCCTCTCTTTTGCTTCAGTAAGAACAGGATACAAGTAAGCATATAACTACACTAGTTATCTTTTCAGATTGTGATAAAAATAATGGAATCATTTTCTTTATAGAACTAAAAAAAAAAGATACATCACAAATGGCTACATTTTAATTACAATCCAAAAATTACTTTTCTCACCTGCTAATAAAGATTTCTTAACTGAAGAGTATACTCCTTTAATTCATCTCAGGAAGATACTAAAACTTGTTATTCGTGAGAACAACAATAAAATAAACCAGCTGATAATTTTTTTGAGTATTAGTTGATCTGAAGCATATCTACCTCTTAGAAAGTTTTCTCAATGAATGCATTGGAATTACTTTCAGTTCTCAAAAAGATTTGAAATATCTCTAATACCTTACAAGCACTTGGGAAACCTTTAATCTTGGTCAAATACAATGGAAATCTTAATCATGACTCTCCAAAACTTGTCTGAAGTTAATAACATTTTCTTACCTGTTCTGGATTTGCTATAAAGTTTATGGCAGTGTGATGGCGATCATCCTCTTGTAATAAGCTGAAGGTAAACTGGTAATCAATCAAAAGGCTGTCTGTGGGCAAAACAGAAATTAAAAATAATAAAATAGATTCAAGTGTATACATATTAATAATACGTTATGCAAGCACCTAAACATTTACTATTCACTTTTATTTTAAAAAGCATGGAGTAATCTACAAGTCACAATTATTCACATGCATTTCACTGTTCAAGTATTCGCACTATAATGTCTTGAAGCAATAAAAAAAAAAATGAAATTAAGTAACAAAATAAATTTAAAAAAATAACTAAATTAAGAAACAGATTCTATCACGGAGTCAGAGCAGCTATTACACATCACTTGAAATAGTCATTCTTGGTAAAGTAATAATTCCAAAATACAGTATCCAGTATTGTTAAAATGTTATCATTTCCCTAACTTAACTCTGAAATAATTATTCAAATCTTCTGTTCAAAACACATTTAAATATTTTAGTTTTACAGTCATACGCTTTACTGTGTTATATAAATGGTTTACATAGCTACATTACTATAACACATTTTAGAATTATTAGGTTTAAAAATTTTGGAAAAAAATTGCATCTACAGTAAAATTATATAGTATGAATGCATGATACTATAGTAAATAAGATAGCTAATAATAAGATGGCACAGCAGAATTCTGAATAGAAATTATTGGTGTGTGATCACCAAGCACACCCTTTCTAAACTGCCAGAATTCTAAGAGATTTTCTAAGTAGCAAGTGATATAAACTTTTCATACAAGAGAAACAAGTGGCAGTTTAGTATTGGCTCAAAAAGATTATATTTCACTTCCAAATGGCATTTGTTCTACACGTTTTTCTTTCAACCTGTGAAAGGAATGGAGTCTGCCAGGTAGTTCCTATTCATGCCATTTCTGTCACTGCACACTAACTGCACTCTCCTGATGCCCAGCTAAAGTTGGCATAGGTGCAGAAGGGAGAAAAGGCCATCCTCAGATGACCCAAACCGTCCTTAACCCTTCCTGGAAGGGGCATAAAATGATTGGGACAAGTCGGAAGAGGTAAGTTTTGAGCTATCCCATTGTGTTCCTGAAGTTGGTGGAATGACATTAACCCTTAGTTGGGTCATAGCACTAGGAAAGATTGAAAAGGAGCTTTTCTTCAGGGCAAAGGGGTAGAGGTGGACTTGTCAGGGCGAAGCAGGTTTCCAGCACCTCCATAATGTTAGAAAAAGACCCAGTCACCAGGGATGACCGCTGCTGCAATTCACAGCGAGCACCACGCAGAATTCCAGCAGGCAGCGTTCAGTACAGTCAGATAGTCAAGAATCAGCAGAGCCTTCAGAGATGTAAATTGTGTTAGCAGATTAATAATCTTTGTGCATCAGACAGCTGTGAACCAGAGGTGGGTGTGGTGGATGGATCTTGAATGCTCTGTTACATGGGCAGGTATCTTCAGATCTAACAGAACAAATCTTCTAACTCTTTGACCACTATGGTCCTACAGGGATCAAAAGATTACATGTTTTCTTCAGTCACAGGAAGTAAGGAGGTAGCTTCTAAGTGTACATGGTTCAGATTATTATTTTGTGCACATTAAAATATGGCTAGATGCTACATCGTAGTGAATAATTTTGAAGCCCTATTTTGATCCCTGTCTTGATGACATTCTACTAGTCATCAACACCACACAAGCAGTGTGTTACAAATAAAAGATATGTGATCATAAAAACAAGATCAGTAAATACAAAGAAAGTGAAAGATAAAGTCAAAGCAGGAAAAAGCTGTGTCAGCCTTTTGTTGGATTTAGTAGTTTGCTTACTGCTGACAATCACCTTTTCTGCAGCAACACATCACCTGAAAAAACACACACTATTTTATCCCATGGGAAGCCTGACACAGAAGGAGGAAAAGACGTTACTGGTCAATGAAGCATGAATCCAGCCCACTGTATTGTTTTAATAGTTAAAGAAAATGTGGCTCATTTTTTAGGGGGATTTTTGGGTTTTGTTTTTTGCTTTTTCTTTCACACTGAGCGTGGACAGAAAATTAGAACATAAAGGAGTTACACGAAAAGAATTACCATGACCTTCAAAGCTGAAAAGTCCACTTTCTCTATTATTAGCCACCACGTTTACATTATTCAAATAAGAAAAAGTTGATCCAGATGTCTTAGATAATGAGGTTTGATCAGGTTTTTGCAAGTTTATGAAGGTGAAAGATGAATAAATATTAAATTAAAAGATCTCATTTATTTATTAATACTACTCTACACTTCTATAACTATGCAAATCTAATTAATAAAGTCTCATTGACTATTATTAACAGTGTGCCGTATCTACATGTTTAACAGTAAGATTACCATTGCACCAGAACATATTTAAAGGTAGCAAGACAGCAAAAGATGGCAAGCAGAGATTGACCCCTATTAAAAAGATTAATAAACCCTTTAATAATAATGAGTAGCAAGGTTAAAAGGGTTAGGAATAATGCATAGATACGCTAAATCTCCTGATCTGGTTAACTTGGAGTCCCACAAAACACAAATGACTGCTTTAGCATGAATCTTCGCAAACAGAATTATTGTAAATGGATGGTGGACAAGCACCACAGCATGCACTCCTACAGAAATTCTGGCTACTGCAAACGTTACAAGATGCAAGAAGAAATGTAGACAGGCCTTCTGGACAAGATATTGCTGATTTGCTCACAATATATGGAAAAGGACCATTTAAAAATGCCATATCGTCTTCTAAACCAGACTGTGCCCTCCCAGAGATGCAGAGTATCAGCCAAAGACCTGCAGTGATATATAGTTAAGATCTCATCATAAGGCAAAATTAGGAATAGACACAGGGCTCTAGTCTCCCAATCATATGAATGAAGAGCTTTTCTGCACACAAGTTTAGAAAACATTCAAAGTAATTTACTTTTAAAATAATATGACTACTTTTTTTCCTGGGGTTTGTTGTTGCTGCTGCTTTGTTGTTGTTTGGTGTGTGTTTGTTTGGGTTTTTTTAATTTATGTTTTACTTACTAAAAGCCAAGAAAACAGGAAATTGTTTTTCAAGGAATGCAGCAAAAGTCATTACACTGATAAAAGATATTAAACTCTACAGTTCCTCATAACTTTACCATGTGTAACAAATCAGAAAAATACTTCCACTTCTTTTACTGCATTTTCACCTACAATACAGTTGAAACAGTAAATCATGAAAAACAGTAAGAGTTGGTTATACATAGTACCTTTTATACTCAAGATATCCCAAAGCATTTTGTGGTGCTATTAATTAGTTAATTAACTACTTAATTAATTAATGGTTAATTAATTAGATACTCCATTAATAGTATTGAAGATAGTTATGTATCCCGCACTGTAACCACGATCTCTTCTGTAGTACTCAAAGAGCCTTGAACAATACAGCTTGTGTTATTCAAGAGTTCCGAGAGCCAATACACAGAACTCGCCTTGGAGCTCTTCAAAGGTGCCAAAGGACCTTTAACTTATGGCAAGCCAGCCCTACAGAATGGGAAGAGAAAATCTTCACTAAACTGTTCAGAAGGAGCACATTTCTTAGAACTAACTCAATGAAGTTTTTATTCCACAGAGACCTGCAGTAGAGAGGGACAAACCACTAAATCTCTACCTTGCCTATAGACTGGATGCTGCAAAGCAGAAATACGTATCTCTTCATAGACGATTCTAATTCAGGGAAGATACTTAAAGTGCATATGACTTGAATGAGGCAAAGAGCACCACCTAATGCAGTTATATGATTCAGCAGTGCAAATGAAGTTGGGTGCAAATGAAAGAGCTGATACTGAGCAAACACTCCCTCCCATCTTTCTGAGGACCGCAAAAGTACGCTGAAGAAGTTTCACAGCTTGGAGGAAGGTTCACTTTCCTACTCAGGATACCTCTGGTTGGCCAAAACTTTGAGAAAGATTTGCCTGGACTTATTCATAAGTTGTACATCCCAAATTTCTGAAAGGCTCTAGATTTTATTAGAATACAAATTAGTAGAACCAATTTAAGAGGAAATTCAAAGAAACTAAAAGGAATTGTAAAGACCCTCCTCTATCTATTGCATCCTGCTGCTGTCTTTCTCACTTTCCTTCCTCCCTCTCTCCATGTGTTTCAGCATATACCTTAGGAGACTCTTCCTCCACATGTATTCAGCAGCTCTCAGGGAAAATATCACCTCCCTCTCCCCTAGAAGGTTTCACCTTCTACAGATTGGAGCAGGCAGAACAGCTTTCTTTCCCACTGCTAAGCCCCATAACCCTAAAACACCATCCATCTATGCCAACACATTGGAAGTGCACACAAACAAACTAAGCAGCCGCACAGTATATCACACCGTATTTCCCAATTCCTAGTGCATTCAGCCTAGACAGCTGAGCCTGGAAATAAATACAAAACTTAAAGCAAAATGTAGTTGTAAGAGTACGACCTGTTCTGAATAGTTAAATGTATAAATAGCCAAATGTATAATAGCGAAATGTAGAAATAGCTATTTAAAGTACATTCTGTATATCCTGTTGATATACATTATTGTGTATATTTACAATCAGGAATTTAGAGAAGCCTGAGATTTCACTCCATGTATTTTTGTTTCTACTTTAAACCTTTAAAAAGCCACCATAAGTATTTTTACCCTTTACATAAACACATGAGACTTTCCATAAGTGCTTCTGTTTGTAAAGACACACACAGAATGGATTGCTTCAAATCAGGAAATAAATTTGGAACACATATAAACAGAAACTAAAAAAACCTCACTGCATTTATATCATAGCATAGGATGACAATGAAAACACAAAGATAACAAATACTAAACATAATCATCAAACTGCCATATGAGCAACACCTGATAAAAGCAACTCTATAATTTTCATCTGGCTGACCTATAGCAACAAGATTCTAAAACTGTTTTCAAATCTGGTGAACGCTGAAAATAAAACCAACAAATTCAAACAAAACTTTCATAAGAGGTAGCAATCAAAATATTATCAATGGCCATTAACATCCAAAAATAAAATACACAACCTTATAGAATTATTTTAGTGAATTATAGAAGAAAATGCTTGATTTTCTAGAATTACCATTGAGGCATTCAGTGATTCATTTTGGTGACCCTTTCATTTTTCTGTAAGAATTTAAAAAAGCTAGGATATGAATCCCACCTCTTTTCAAAACATATTTCCTCAATCTAAACTTAATTCTCAACACCTTTTAGATTCACAAAGTGTCAACTAGCTATAACGATTTTCCAAAGAGACTAGGTAGTTAACTATCTTGATCACTGCATTAAGTCTTCTCTTAGCTATGGAAAAAATGTTAACGACATTATAGAATAAGTGTTGCATTATTTTATTTTTAAAAAAGTTGTAACAATTGCTTCCTCTTCTACATATCCCCCATCTTTTGGAAATATGCAGAAGACAGTTTCATCTTAGTTTTGGACTGTTTCAGTAAAATCTTAATATCCAGCTTTTTTTTTTTATGTCATCAATATCCTCCATGTTCACATTTTCCCTCTTAATATGTTTGAAATTAGTATTTTTTAAAAAAAACTGATCAGAG
>NW_009611303.1:49576-79154 GCF_000690535.1 Cariama cristata
GAGATGGAACCACTGTCACATTACAACAGCAATAATCCCTTCCTACTTTGTGCTGGTATAAATGACTGTAAAACATCTAGCGTGCTGTTGGTTCAGATACGCAGCCCAGACCTTCATGTCAAACCTGATATAAGATACAGGTGTCTCAAGTGGCAGCCAGACAGAATTTAAACAGCCACACACTGGAGTGTAATCTATAAACTCCCTGAACTTTTTTTGTCTAAAGTCTCCCAGGAAAAGCTCTTGAGGACATAGAAATCTCCTACACAAACTCAGAGCCCGCAGCTCAGATCTTAATTCCCCACCACACACAGTATTAGGAATCCACAAGCTGGGTATTTTTGAGCCACAGTTTCTCCAGGAATCAGCCCAGTGCATCGGAAGCACAGCTACTACAGAGTTCAGCACATCCCTCAGTCTCCACATCACCACGGCATAGCCCCCTCTTCAGAGCTCTCATCAGGAAAACACGTTGTAGGCTGCCTATTTTTCATAGTATTAAACCCAATTCCTCCTATTTTTTTCCTAGCAGGGTGTGTGCCCCATCACTTGGGTGTAGAGAAAGGAAATGCAGCAGAAGGATTCACACCAGCAGGGAAAAAAGATTAAATTTGCACACAGAGAGAAAGAGACCAGAGGAAGTCAAATGAGACATGCACTCAGCAGGGAGAGGGGAGTCCTACAGTCTGATTTCTGTTCCCAGGCATGTTGCTTCATTTTGTATTAAAAATCATTAAACAAAGTAGAAAAAGAACATTGGGAGATAACACCACAATACCACCCTGACATCATCAATGGTCAAATATAACAAGGACTTATGGTTATTGAATCTCTTCACATCTCTGTTTTGATTTTTTTAAAACCCTTGACTGCTTTCACAGTCAAAAGGAGTCATTAAAATCAATTCAAAATGTCAGTAATGAGTGCATGTGAGAACACAACAACAATTAGGTGAAGAAAGCCATTTAATTAAATGAGGAAAATAAATTTCAAAGCAATCGTTTAATCCCAGTATTGCTGTTAATTTTCAAGAAACTGTTCTCTTTCTTTAATGAAGGCCCATGACTTTTAATATGGTTAATATGGCTTAATATGGGAGTTTTATACTCATATCCAACAAGAAACAGATCTATTCCCATAGTTAAGCTTTTGTATTAAAAGAAAACTTTGCGTTTTCCAAAATGCCAGAATGTTCCCGAAAGAACAAAAGCCAGACAGAAGTCTTGATTTGAAATTCTACTTCAGTATTTTTGAGTGCCACTACAACTCTCTAAGAATATATAATTACATTGGTAATTATTTAAAAAAAAAAAAATAAAAATTGGATATGTTTAGTATAAATCAGTGATAAAGTTATATACAAAAAGGTATGTCAAAGAGAAATATTAAGACTGCAAAATGAACCACTACAATCAAGGGTGCCTGTGAATTATTTTTGAGTGAATGCTCACTTAACGGGCAGCTATTCAACACTTTGTTCTACGTTCAGTACTCAGCACTGGGCCCGTGCCTCAGTTATTACATACTACACACTACACAAACTCTTTTCCAAAGATGGAATTAATTTCTAATGTGGCTTTCTAGTGTATTCATCATTATCATTTTCTAAGTTCTACAGAAAAGTTAATGAATTTGTTACATTACTGTGAGACTAGCAGGCATTATTAGTCCCATTCTACAGGACAGGAAATGAAGCAAAGAGACCAAGGACAAAAACATACATTAATCATGAAGAGCCAATCTGAAATACATACAGTTTGATTTTTCATAATATTTTGAATTATGTAACACTACACGTGACCATTCTTATTTTCCAGTTCCTTCCATCATTCATTGTAATTCTTTCCACTTTTCCAACAAAACAGGAAAGAAACATACATTCATCTTTCCATTATATTATCACTAATTCAACCCCTACAAATCCATGCAGTGCATGGTAGAGGGAAAGTTCCTTGGGAAATGTAGCGATATTATTAAAAATTGTACAATCATGCTCTATGAAAGAAGTAAATAAAAAATGATTGTGCCAGCAACCTTAATTCTTCCACTTTCCTGGCACCCACTGCCTAAATAGTGTATTTCAATAAAGAGGTTTTATTACGTAATTTTAAGATTCAGGCTGGAATAAATTCTAGAGAACCACTTTACTTTTGAGCTGGCTTCTCCCTTTCCCCAGATCTTTCCAGTAGAGCATCCCAGTTCACTACATCTTTCAGCAGAGAGGGAAGAATTAACCTGAGTTCCCAGAAAGGGAGCAAGAATGTACATAACCGGATACATCCCCAGGTTTTCTAACTTGGGCCACTGGCCATTCTCCCATGGCTCCTGTCACATAGTTTCTTAATACACATTTGTAAAACTGAAAAACAGGGCAAAATATTTTCATACATATACAGAATTTCTTAGAAATATGTCCAGCATTTTGGTTCCAAAAGTTAAAGTTTAGCAAAAGTTGCAAGCCAAAAGTACTGCAATATATATGTCAGACAGCCATATCAACAGAGCGTGCACCAGGCCCACTCACAACATAGTCTCATTCCCAGCCACAACCTAATTATCACACTTTATAAATGTTAGGTGAGGATCACATGATCTTTACCTGATCAATGACTAAAGTGTTTCTTTCACTTTTTTTTTTCTGATAACTAATAATAAAAATTAAATTATGCTGAAAACTAGTGTAATGGACACCAAAAGATGTCAGTATGTGCTTACTGAAAGGGAATCCTTATGGTCAACTTGAAATTATGATGGACGGATAATCACTAAATCTGAAAGAAGAGATGGCACACTATTAAGAGAACTAGTCATGAAATAGAAAATCAAAATGTTTGATAGCGAAGGATGGGTAACAAATAGATGGAAAGCTTCTTCATTCACTGAATAAGTGGCTGGTCTTATGTATAACCATACATGTATTAATAAAAACTTTTAAGCCTACAGTTAAAAAATTATATTTCAACAATTCACTTCCACCAATAACATTATTTCAGTATCTTCATTACACTAAAAGGTAAACAGACCATTACTTGCCTGAGTTGGTACATTTTCATCGTAATTCTGTATTACTGAACTACAATAACTAATTTTGTGAATAGAAACCTCATAAAATAGTGCTGTTCTATTTTTACTTCTTGAAGTCACTTCAAGTCATAAGAACCTCACTCACAATTGCAACATCAGACCCATCACAGTCAGTCTTCCCACATTTTTCTATTTAGGGAACTCTGTATTCATGCTGATTCTAAAATTCATACTCTCACCTCTTCATTGTACAGGCAGTTTGTCTCTCTTCTGCTCTTTCTAGCGATTGTTCTCTATTTCCAGCAAGTTTGTTGAGAACAGTCCTATTCATGTTCCTCTCTATCAGCAAAAATGTTGCTTTTGAAACCAAGTTCCATTATCAAATGCTATCAATCATATTCATTTGTGACCAAAATAAATTCTGCTTGTATTACATCAAAGTTAGGGGGCTACCACCAGACCTATTTTCAGTCAGGATAATTGTTTTGAACTTTCAGAGCAGCTGCCTGATTCATTCCTCTGTTGTCTGTATCTAACAGTCATCCACTGCCTCATTTTCATTGTTACATTGAAATATGTTGGTGTCTGACATTACTTGTCCATTGTGACAAAACAAAAAGTCATTTACTGTGAAGTCTTTACTATAAACTAGCAAAAATTGCATTTTTGCTAAACATAATGAGAGTGGAATGAGCTTCAAAATACTCTAGCACTTACTATTTATATGCCTTTTTCCACGTAAAGAAAAAGCATGTGAGAACGAATTTCACAGAAGTTCAAAGTTTTAAAAAACATACAGCAATAACAATTCATTGTTCCTTTTATTGTACTTTAAAAAATGTACTCAGCTAAAAAGCCCACAAGAAGACATAGAGATTAGTGTCATAATCAGTAAATCGTGTAACTAGATCTTATTTTAAAGAGAAATTATTTCTCTTATGAAATTTTCAGCTGCTATTTGAAAAGGTCCAATAAGCTGTCAATTTTGATCCTAAGGAAGGGCCAGATACAGAAAAATCTGACCTGTGTTAAGATTTTATTCAGTTAAATGTTACTAATAGTCTAGGTTTACTCTCTATTGACTAAAACTTTCTGAAGACAACTGATGTCTTTCTAAGACAGATATGCACAGAGGTTGGATGAGTAACCCTTGATTATCTTTACTGACTATAGAAAGACCTAGAAGGTTAATTAAGCCTGGACACATAAGTTTTAAAAAGCTAGTTAGGTGAGATGCATCTCATTGTAACTGTCATAGAATATGTAGGTATGTCAATGTTATGGTAAGCAGGGAAGAGTTCTTGCTGAGATCTAAAAACTGAGGAACATGCATAATTACTTGGGTTCTTTCAAGCATACAGTCTGAAGATCACATTCCTAAAGCTTTTAAACCATGGACCACAGTCAGATCTCATTTTTTTCACAGATACTTCACCAAACTCTTAACTGAAAACACTGCAACAACTGATGGGGTTTCTGTGAACAGCTGCAGACTCTTTTCAAGTTCTGCAAAGAACCATGGTCCATAAACAGAGTTTGGAAACCAATGAACTAGAGGATTATGAACAAAATATTAGTAAAAGAAGCAACAACAAAGAAAAGTGAGTGCATCATCTGGCGGTCATTTAAACATCAATTTTAGAAAAAAGGTCTAGATGTCTCCAATGATGGAGCATTTCAAAGCTTATGGCACAGGTATTATGATTAGTCAAAAACATAAATGTTGTTATTTGATAGTAAAGACTGCTCAGTAAACGAACTTTTGTCACAATGGACAGCCTTTGCAATATCTTAATTCTTGTAATATTCTTGAATTGTTAGAAAAGTGGGAGAAAAGTACAAACAAAACCAAGATAAAAAAGTAATTAAAACATTATTGTAGAAATTCAAATTTATCTCTCCTTGAAATTTTCTTCATAATGGTCTAGAAGCATTGCCACATTTGCAAAACTCATATTAATATTACAACTTTAACATGCAATATCATTTTGCAATATACTAGCATCAATACTCACTAACCTGATTTTAATTTTTTTCTTTAGTTATATAGTCTATACACACCAAAGATATTTCCAGTCTGCTTGTTCTGACAACTGAAATGGTATATCTAAGAATCAACAACATTAAATTATTGTTTGAGTTCATGTGTTACTGCCAAAGAGGGATGTTTCTTGTTATATCATTAATGAAAGCAGTCAAATTTTAATGTTATTTTCAATCTTGCACTTACAATCTTCAGCTTATTGTATAATTCCTACAAATAAGGTACTTTGTTTCTTTTTAGAAATAAAGAAATTAATTTTTATTTCTAAAAAGGATCAACATCCATAATATGGACATGGCAAAAGTATAAAGACTATTTTTAAAATTGTTTACACTTTTATACATGCATACGCTCAAGTTTTCATATAAATTCAGACTATTCAGAAGTTATTCATGCAATCATTCTATGTGGATTATTAGCAGACTTTTTATCCTGGTTCTCAAATAATTCAATACAGATCACAGCAATTAAAGAAGCAACCTCTGGTTGATCAGGCCTTACAAGGAGACAGAACATGCACTCTGTAAATTGGCTATAAATATACAGAGATAAGTAGGTGCTCCTGTAATATCTCAACATTTTCAAAATTCTCTTCCTTCCTTTTTCTCATTATTTAGTTGAACTTTGCTTAAGAAACCTTAAGTCTACAGTCCAAATGTCAGAACTTACCCCATGTTGCTTGACTCCACATGATTTGTACAAAATACACAATATAAATTGAAGTTGAGATGTTTCAACTTTGCCGATATTCTTTGCTGTTTCTCAAACAATTTTAACATGCTACTTCTGAGAACTAAAATCACTTATAGAAAATAAATCCAGAACACTTTCAGCAAAATTGTACATCATACTGGACAGAAATCATGCATGTAGTATACCTCACTGTGAAGTCTCTTCTATTTTAAAGTCATGAATTGCAACAGGAACTTGTATTCTAAAAAATATCATATGCTAAATCACCATACTTGCACAATGGACAGTAGAAACACTTTTGCATTATGACTTTGAAAAGATGTAACACAAGTACCTTTTCATTTAAAACAAAATCAGGTATATTTAAAGTAAAATCTGTTGATTTAAAGAATAACATTCCCACTGCTTTTTTCTCATGCTAAGAATTGAGTGCCAATTCGGCAAAAAACACTGATGGAATATTAAAGTTCCAAACATTCACAAATGAGATCACATTTCTGTAATATTGCCTAAACCAGCCTACACAGCCTTTAAAACAGATAGGAGAAAAAACTTCAACCCTAAAGCAGAGAGTGACAAGCTTGAGAAAAAATAAACCCAGATTCTTTTCCACAGTTCCTACAAATTTAGCTTGTAGGACTGGCAGTTAAGCACATAAAATAATAAACCGCTTAGTTAAACTAAGCAAATGGAAGTAACACAGGAAGGAAAAATGGAGCCCAAAAGGCTGTTTTTCTCAACCTCAATGAAGTCACCCACTCTTCAGAGGGGATTTATCCTTTGCCTGAGAGGGGAAACGTTGGCCACCACAGCAGGGCTCACTGACTCCTTTCTGAAAGTTATTTGGAAAACTCAATTTCCACCTCAAACAGCTGCCAGACATTAAGAGAAATATTCTCTTTTCCTAGCACTATTTTTTCTATAAACTAGGAACTAGATACAGCTGTGCCTTCATTAATTCATGACTTTTTTTTGGCTATAGAAAGTACTGCTAACTGAAATGCACAAATAGAATAAACCTCTTCCTCTTT
Organism: Cariama cristata; assembly: GCF_000690535.1. NCBI lineage: Eukaryota > Metazoa > Chordata > Aves > Cariamiformes > Cariamidae > Cariama > Cariama cristata. Next base: position 56,369 of record NW_009611303.1, read on the forward strand.
TATCTTTTTTTTTTTTCAGATTATTAGCTTAATACAAAACAATTGACCGATATCACTACTTTTCCATAGATATCAGGTACAAACTTTTTGACATAGCTTTTCTATGAAATGAATTATCATGTAAGAAGGAACAGCAAACTGTAGCAAATATTGACAGTCTGTCTGTTCTTGGTATTTGAAAAACACTGTTCATACCATCTATACCTGACCTTCATAGACCATACACTGTTGCAAGCAGTCCTTGCCAAACAACATGAAGTGAAGTATTTGCATGATGCAGTTGTACATTGTCTTCCCTAGATTAATTTAATTTTTCTCTTTCCACCATTTAGTCTACTGTTCATTCAAATAATGACCTGTCTTCATCTTCTCTTTCATTAGCCACTCCTAGTGCCATGAAAGGCTCTAACACTTTAAAATCTGTCTAGGCATATTTTCACAAACCCGTACAGAAGTGGTACCAATTTCTACTCAACAAGAGTAGAATTCTAAATTTCTCTTTTCATTGATAAGCAAAATGTGATATTTTTTGCCCTTTTAAGATTTTTCTGCCCACATTTTGCATAGCTTTTAATTTTTCCAAAATTATGCTGATTGCCATGGCATTTCCTTTAAGGGAGTAACACAGTAAAGCATATTTATTTATCCATAACATGAAAAGACATATCAAATACATACATATTACTTCTCTACCAGTGTATCTTCATGCTTCTTGACAGATACATTTTTCAACTTTCTTGTTTGCTATTGTATCTATTTTGCTAATGTATACTGCTGCTTTTTGACCTCACACAGTTCGCTCTTCCATTTCATGTCAGCATTACCCTTGATATCAAGTGACTAGCAAATTACACGTTGCTGTCAATGGGTTATATTTATGGAACGTATTTTAAAACAATATTCACAATTCAAGCTAAGAAAAAGTGACAATAAATTAATATCAAGGACTCATAGGCTACTTTACAATATGCCAAAATTGAGCTGAGTTAGCCAGCCAGAAAGTTGAACTTGACAATGTCCACATTTAACCTAATATAAGATTTCCTAAAGTTTATATAATTCAAGGTTTTGTTGTCATCTTGAGATAGAAATGACCCTCAATTTATTTAAACAATCCTACAGAGCCTCTCACTCAAATACTCTGCAAGGGCTTCGCAACACTAATTCTAAAGCTGAAAACATTACTGACTGTTCTCTCGACTTTTACAAATGCGTGTGCTAAGATTAGGTGGTTTGGGACCCAAGACACCTGAATGGCGTACCTTACCATAACTAGACAGTTGCTTTAGGCGTTCAGCCTGTAACAATGGAAGAGGCTAAACTATCCTAAAGTGCTTCATATTTGCCTGTGGACAAAAGTACGCCAGCTGACATGGAATAATGTGCTAGTTTGTCCACGAACTCCCTGTCAAAGGAATCAACACTAATTCTCCCACAAACCATAATCCAATTGCTGAAGTCAGGGGGGTGGCGCAGGGGTCCTATTTCAATTGGTTCAAGATTTTACTACAGATCTTTCCCTGAAGTCCCACTGATCAAGAATTCTCTCTTTTCCCTTCAAAGTCAGCACGGGAAGCAATGCAACTGTAAAACCACCACAAAGGTTTTCCCTTTGCTGTCAGAAGGTAAAGTAACAGGACACTGATGGATCCTTTCCTATTCCGTTTGCTTCTTACAACTCCAGTCTTGGGGAGCTCTAAGGCCTCCCAGGTGTTTGAGGAGTGACAGCTCCTGTCCTTGTGGACATGTTAGGGAAACAAACACATACACAGCACACTGCATGTACAGCACAAGGATTCATCCCTATGAACCCCAGCTCAATATACAGACAAAATAAAATACTGTATATATGTAGATATTTGCATCGGTTTCTTTCTCATTTAAAAAACTGCTCCACACATGGGCTAGAGTCCCCTCCAAAGCAAAGTATTTCTTCTGAATGAGTTCTCCAAGCTGTCAAGTCTCTCTCACTCTTGCCTCATCAAGCTTTTAAAAATTCATATTTCTATAAATAATCATAATTTGTATTGTTTCAATTTTTATACTAATACGTATTTTACTGTAATACTATGTATTATGTTTGCAATATAAACAATAATATAAAAAATAACTATGGGACCTGTGTCTATCAGGTGATGAAGGCCTCTAATTCAGACTTTTAGTCGCATACATTACAATGTATGTTTATCTATTAGAAAGCTAGTTTGTCCAGGGTAATGGACATCTTCTTTTGACTTAGGGTAGTATATCCAAACGAATAGTCACTAAAATGACTTTGCTTTGGGAAAAGTTATTAAATAGTATCTGTGAGGGGATGACAGTCAGTAAATTCACTGATACACCAGCAAAAGCCATCAGAGAATAATAATAATAACAATAATAAGTAAATACTCCTCAATTCAAAAATAAAGTGTGTTTTTTTAAAACAAAGAAAATCCCCAATATTACAAAAAAAAAAAAGTTAATACATACATAGAAAGATTCTTCAATTCACAGTGAAGTCTGAAAATGATTGGCAGCAAAGCTGTTTCTTTAGCCTGCCCAAAAAAGTTGCAAGCCAGCCTAGCATTTGGCAAATGAATATGCAGAGCCTGCGGTGAGTCACAATACTGTACGAGGAGCTTCAGATTCTTGGTGTGGTTATTGTTTTAACTCTCTGGAAGGCGACAGTTGGTTTGTGTGGTTATTTTAGCTCAGGGCAAAGACTCCATTTCTCTGTTGCTCTTTATATGTTCTGAGTTGGTAGGTTTGTTGAGGCTAATCTTTTCTCTAACCATCCTAGAATTGTCTGGCTTAAACTATAATCTGTTCCTCTAAACTCTCTAAACACTAAGATTTCTTTTTAAACAGAATTTGTTTGTATAAGCCCATACGTTCAAATGACAATGCAAGTCATTATTGTTACTGTATTTATATACAATAAAAACTGTTTCAGTCTGTATCAAAGTCAATCAGTGTTAGATATAATTGGTGGAACTCATTATTTTAAGTCAAGCATGACAGTTTTACAATCACAATATGTATTTAGTTTAAATTAATGCTGTCCCAAAAGGAAATATAAATTCTACAAGTCAGTAGCAAAACATCTAACTGCTGGTATACATCTCACAACTTAACTAAAACAAACACCTTTTCAATAGCTAAAATTTATTGTTTATGCCCTTTAAGTTTCAACATAATTTTTAAATATCTTGAAAATCTCTGCTAACAGTTCTATTAAAGGTGCTACTTGCCATTTATCTTCTAAAATACTCTCCTTGGAATGTTCTTGAGTTTAATTTTTCTCTAAGTATAGCAAGTCTGCCACCTAGTGCTTTATGGCTACCTCTAGTGCACATTTTATTTGATAACTATCTTTTTATAATTTTTTAATAAAAGATGTCATGCTCTAAGCCGCTGAATGCATATACATGCATTTTTGCCCACACACAGAGTGCTTAAAAATCACATTGTATCTTCTTGCTGACAGGTTGCATTATGTTTCAATTGCTATTAGACCATATTCACATTTCTTGACTAGCACGCAACCATCTTCTAACTGTGCTTTTCTGCTGTGAGATCTGAAAGTCTCATAGTGACTGTAAAAGGAAAAAACTGTAATTTATTTTATGAAAAACAAAAGAAAAAAAGTAAGATATCATGTCAGCATAGTATAAGAAATACTAGGGAAGTCAATGTGTCTTTGGCCCAGTGCAGCTCCATACACAGTCTTATTTGGCGGGGAGTGCCATCACAGTGTAGTACCCCCAGCAGTGAAGACAGGCACACCTTGGAATGGGCTCTGAGCTAAATGCTGCTGAGACTACCTGCTTGAGACGAGGGGTGACAACTCTTCCATAGTGGCACCCTACATGGAAGACAAAAGCTGGAGAAGGATGAGGAAAAAGAGATTCCATTCACAAAAAAAATTTCCAAGCAGCAGAGCTGGAGCAGTCCAAGAAGTGATTTATGGTAGATCCCAGCGTGCCACTCAAACTGAGAGCAACCAAAGCCAAGTTTCATTCCAGATCCAGCACCCATCTGCCCCTAGAAAATTCCTTTCGAAGAGGTTGCCTATGTCTGCTTATGCCCACTCTTCTATGAAGATGACGACCCAGGTTTCTGCCCCTTCATTTTGCCAGATTATTGCAAGGCAGCTAGACCACAAAAGAAAATTTGGCATAGTATTTAGAGAGATTTCTTTCAGCAGTTTTAATTCCCCTTTTTACGAAATCATAATATTGGTAATATAATAACTGTTACTGATAATTGGCTTATATCAGAACTTTGACTATGAATAAGCCCAGAAAAAAGAAAAAAAAAAAAAGTTCAAATAATAAGGAAACACAAGGTGGGATGAACTATCAGACCACGTCAATAGGTCAGATTAAGTCTAAACTGTATCTTGACAGTGTAAATAAGGATGTATTATCTGATCCTTTTGTTCTGAGACAGTATTGAGGTAATGTTCCTAAAAAGTCACTATAGGTACTATGTTGTCATAAATTATTTCCTTTTAATGATCTGTCCTCTATCAAACCATCTTTCTAGTTACTACTGTTGCAAACAAACAAAAAAAAAAGTCTGAAAGGAAAAATATAAAATAACAGGGCCTTTAGCTCAAAGCCCAGATATCAAAAAGTAATTAAAACTTATTTTCTTAATTTTGTCAAGTGAGATGAATTTTAATTAAATGGAATACAAGAAACAAGTGTTTGTTTTTGTTTAGGGCACCACATACATTGCATAACAATATAATTTAAAAGTTTAAAATAAAAATTTATTATAAGAAATGGTAAGGACTATAGGTAAGGACTAGCACTTTCCTTTACTTTGGCCTTTTTGAAGTTCTGGTGTGTTAACAGTAATGGGGCTAATGCAGCTCCAGGACTGGACTAGAATCCTCATGAGGTTCCACACCCAGAAGCAAAATGTCCTTCTTCCTCCCCAGCTCCCTGCACAGATACCAGATATTACCTTGAGAGTTTTCACTGAATGTACATTTCATGCTTCCTCACCAATTTTGGACATGAAAGTATCATTCTTCATCTTCATGAGTTGCTGACATACTGAGAGAATTGCTTATTGCTATCCTTTCTGTATGTATACCAAGGAACCAAGCAAGAGTGTTCTGATCTGTAACAATTTTATGGCTCAGAGTTTAGAATAGCACAGTAAAGCCATAAATCAATTATTCATGTCAATCCCTAAAAAGTTATTGCAAAATATTTAGTAGCTCACATATGATCACGTACTTCTCCTGCGGTGTACTTTAAGCAGAAAAAAAAAGCTAATAAAATTTATCCAATGACAATTTAAAACAAACAAAAAAGATCTATGAATATTATTTTCCTACTAGTCATTATGTTGGATTTTTTTAGTGGTAAACATCTGAGAACTCAGCAATGTTTTCTCTGGATTTCCATTTCCTCCCTGCACGTCCACGATTGATGAGAAAAGCTCAGTGATGCCAGTGTTCTGTAGTACACCTGACTCTTAAGGCTTCCACAGATGGGTCTACCATCTTCCTTTTTTGCAGGCTTCATCCTAGAAGAACATTTGAACTAGTGGCTGATGAGTCACTGTGTGAAGCCATCCACAAATGATGTTTCATAAAACACTGAGGTGAGAGAAAGATTAGAGCTGTGGAAGGGAACACAATAACCCTAGGAAAACAGTTAAAATAAAATCTGTACACGCTTTCAGCCTCTTTTATGCACAGATATGCACGCCTCTTCTTTTTTAAAGGCTGTAAATCCAACAAATACCTCCATCAGAGGCATATATTCTTGTGAAGATGTGGAATAAATGATCAATAAATAGGTTTTAATTCTACAAAAAGCTACGAATCATTCAGTCCCTTCTTGGTTTAATTCTCTTCGGAAATGACCCATCCCTCCTGATCTCTATTCATTCCTGGATTCTCTAATCCTTCTCAAAGGTCATGTTCTAATCTCTAAAAGTGGGCCTGCTCTGCAGTGTAGTAAACTCTACAGCACTACCCTGGATATATAATGCACTTCTGAATGCAGAAGGCAAGCTTCCCCTGATCTTTCTTTGAGTTCACAGACAGTCATGGACCCACAAAACTGTCTCTCCAGCCCAAAGATAAGCACTAGATTAATCAAAATTGTTAATTTATTGCAATTTTATTGCATTGTGACTACATTCGTGCTGTGCATTGCTGAGAAAATCTGTTCAAATGCCTGAAAGTTTCATACTTTAAAGTGTGCTGCCCTGTAACCCACTACTGCTGCCTATTTTAAAAGGGCAACCAAACTGCAGAACCAAATGGAGAAGCTACTTGTTCCCCCTCTTCATTGTTGATAATAGTACCCAGAAATAATAAAAACCTCTTCTAAACATTTTTGAAGTGTAAAAGGGTACAAGAAACTAAGTTATGTAAATCCATGTGCATTTTTTTCAACTGTATTTTCTTAGCTGGTTACTACTTTGGTCTTAGCTAGGAATTTTCTTAGTGGAATAGGCAGCTCTTGAGCACTCAACTCATCTGGAAATTCTAACTATGCAGGCAAACAATATAATTTACACTCACAGCACCGATTTGTTGTAAGCTTTTATGCTTCTGCATGTAGTAGTATTAGAATCTATCAGTTTTACTTCTTGTTTGAAATGCAGCATTGGAACCCTGACACTCAGAGTAATGTACATAAAACAGACATTTGGGAAAGTTTTTTACCTTAGAAATATGGGTATCTAAAAGAGGTTTATGAAGGAAAGTATCACATCCTTTCAAAACAGGTGATTGTTAGCAAGCCTATAATTCTCCCTCTGAACAGTAACAAATCAGGAATTGTAAATTTTAAAATCTCATTTTCTCTAGAACACTGGTTTAACTATTTCTCCATTTACAACTTAAAGCTTTGTGTCTGTGTATAACCCAGGTCAAAATCACAGAAGTGGCATTTGTCCCAGTGATTCCTCCCAATCAGTCTAAAACCATCTGGTTTTGCTGCATGGTTCTTTGCACCCAGGAGCACTGATTCCAACAGCAATGTATTTCTAATGCTGACGTGCAAAGAACTAATCCAGCAATTTGGATGCATACTTTGTTATCTAGGTGTCACTGTTACAGATCACATTGGCTGAGGTACCAAAGAACAATAACAACAAATACGAATGCATCATGACAAAATGTTATATTTATGGTTTGTGTACATGCATAAGTCAGCTGCACAACCATCTCTGGCGTCCATGCAGAATTCATTTATATGGATTGAATCAGCTTCCAATCATTCACAGAAAGATTGGCTTCTAACAGAAAGGCCTAGGGATACAGAGCTTCCCTACCAGAAACAGAGACACACAATCCAGAAGCAGACTTGTACTCAACCTACAAGAATATTTAGACGGACAAACAGAACTGTGGTTTTTAAATTCATGAAGGTTTCTTTTTGTATTCATATTCTTCTTATGTATAAGAAATCTTTGGTAAGATTTCCTCTGATATTCCTAAACAATGGCACGTCGAACACTTTTGGCTCAAGAAATCCCTCCTCTCACAAAGTTCCTGAGCTGCAAATTGTTGGATGTAAAGAGAGACAATCATTACTGTATGTTTGTCCATTTGCTATACTCTTCCCCAGTCACTACTGACAACAAGGTACTAGAACAGATACACCATCATGCAGCTGCTCATGCGTTCTTATGCATTCAATATTTTTCTGATTTTTATATGTGACGCTTGTTCTCATTCTCTTACTCTCACTCTGTTCTCTCTGTTGTGCTTTTTCAATCATATAGTGAAGTCATGAAGAATGAAATGAAAATAATTTTAATAGAAGCAATGGGTGATGATTTTCACACAATCTGGATAATACACTATTGCATGCCCTGTCTGTTATGCATTTCCTACTCTACTTTTATTAAGTTTTGACAATTTAAAGTAGCAAAACTACTTATGTCCAGTGCTGCCTTGTTTTGAAATGCCATATTAGAATGAACTTTGATGTTTAACAAACTGCTCCTGTTATCTCTAGGATTTGATGGCTTTGCTGCTATCTGTGTTCATCCATTTGGTATAGTACCTGTGTTTAGATTAAGTCCCTGCAATGTTTCAGCATGTTACATCCTACATAAATCTCATTATTTTTGATCATGCTAGACCTATCTGAAATTTTCCTGTGTTTTCACCTGTGCTCAGATCACTTCTCCAATCACAACACGATCCATGTACAGCATTGATATTCTGCTTACTCTCCTATATCACTACAAAAGGAAACAAGTAAGGAAGAAACTAAAACAACCTGCACTATCCCACTGGCTAACTCTATTCAGTTTAGAGTTTACTTACTATCTTAAACAGTCTATTGATGCCAATACCAGTGCGTACATCAACACCAGTCTGTTCCCCCTTCCTAGGCTTGAGGATGGCAACGAGAGGCAAGAGGGAGGAGAGGACTAGGCAAGAACTAGGTAAGCTCGGCAGAGAGCAACAGATGGAAACAGCTGAACCTCTATAGGGTAACAGGTATTCACAGTATCATAAGTTGCAGAAAGTTCCTCCAAGGCAACAAGCATTCTCAATCCACATCCTGCTGTTAAAGAGAAATTGAGGTCATCCAATATCATACAAAAGTTAGCCCTACACTCAAGATTGAATTCTAAGGTTTCGGCTTAGAAAAGCATTCCAATTTAGGGCAGTATTTACACAAGTGAAAAAAAAATAAAATTTGAACAATTAAAACTGGTCATTTTGAAGATGGTTAAACTCAAGCATGTGACTAAAAGCTTTTCTGAAGAAGATCCCAGCCATACAGCAAATTACTAGTTGTATTCCTATTTTTGTACCATTCACTGATTTTGATTCTAAGTGGCAAACAAATGTGCCTAGAACTTTTATTTCTCAAACTTATGCTGCTCATAAGTATATACAATTTGGTTTTCCTCAGTATTTTTCTCCCTCCTGAGCAATAACTATTCCTATGCTGTAAAAAATAAGAACATTGCTCAATTCAAGAAGTAAAGCAGCAATAGAAGCATCTAAAGAGAAAGTTTCTTACAAAGTAGTGAAATAAGCACAGAAAAATACCATCCAAATGTCTGTCTTGCACAAAAGTAAAACATTTCCTTATACAAATCATACTCCACCATGGTAAGGTCATATTTTAAATACTTACATAGATAAGAAATTGGAGTATCTCTTTACAACATACATATATTTTAATACATGATTTAGCAAGTAATGGACGGTGCTGATTGAAATCTTAGGTCAGTCAGTTATCCACAAACTAACAAACTATTTCACACTATGATGCATCAACCACTAAATATAAGAAATACAGAATTCCAGCATTTTAAATCAGCACAGCTTCCTTATTACCTCCAGATAAAATAACTCTGAAAATCATTTATACACAATATTTTAAATGACTGAAAGTATTAAAAGAAGACTTATCATTCCAGAACAACAAGATCTTTAAAATATTTTGAAGTCTGACAAATAATAGTAGCGAGTTAAAGGTGGAAGGGTATCTTGAATATAGTACAATTTGTCTCCAACATGATTTATAGACTCAAACTGCAATATGATAGCAAAAAACACAAGGTTTTTTGTGGAGGTGCCTGAGGTCTACAAATCTCATTACTGTCATTTCTTTTCCATCTCTTAAACTTAATAACGTTTATTTTTAAAGGACACAACAAACATTGATACACGTATCCAAAATAGCCTATATAGCACTCTGTTCATAGTAGGAACTTCTCATGTACTCATTACTAGCTTTAAATCTAAAAAGATACAAAAATTCATTCCTCTAAACACTGAAATTACTGTTCTGAAATAAGAAAAAATTCTTATGCAACAAACAACAAATGCAATCAAATTTATTTGATCAACAGTATCTTTAGAATACAGTTTTAAGGAGTATTTTCAACTTGGTCATTTTTATGTAAACTGTCAATGTCAACAGTATCTTCAAAATACAGTATTTAAAAATTATCTTCCAGTTTAAAGTATTACATTTGAACTTAACTTGTCTGTGAGAAAACAAAACAAAACAACCCACACAAAATTCATTTAATACCTGGCAAAGGGAATAAATGTTTTAGGCCTAGGGATATGTCAGCATCTGTAATATAGCATGTGTCCATTTTGTTCTGTAAAACATACCTTGCAGATGCAAGCCATTTAAGGCAGAAAAGAAACATTAGTAAAGAAAAGAAACATTTGTTTATTAAGTAAATGATGCCTTAAAGAGATTCTAAAACAAAGCTTTTGTGTACATTCTAAAATGAAATGCTAAAAATCAAGGTCAAAGATCAGAATTGATGCTATAAATATATTCATGTAATTTTATATATATAAAAATATACTCTTTATGTAAATTTAAGTTTGAGGTAGGGATGATATTAGGAAACAATAGACAAATGGATCTAATCTTCTCACATTGAGCAGGTACGTGCAAAAGTCACAAAATGTAAAACACTGTTCTCCAACATCCCATATGTTTTTATGATGATTAAAATTACTATTTAACATTAATATTGGCACAGCAAAATTGGCACAGCTCACAAAGGGATTTCTGCACACGGGTAATAAGCATTCTCATCCCTTCAGATCTTTCACTATGACTATCAAAAATGTAATGCTTTAAAGTAAATTTGCCAAAGGCACCTTTTCTACAACAATAGGAACATGGAGACAACACACAATATCATTTTATGATACTCTGGAGAACAGCTGTGTATCATGTCCCTGGGAGGCAGACTGGCTAAACCATTCAGCATGTTCCCAGGAAACAGTGCCATTTAGCCTATTTGCATTTCCTCACCACAAATTCTGTCTTTTAACAATGACACAATTACTTATTCCTTTCATTCACATATGTTGAGATATAGAGAATAACCCAATGGCTTCATCAGTCCCTCTAACCTAGGTATAAAGAAGCAACCTTTAGTAGACTTTAATTTGCATTCTTGTGGACAAAGTAACAGAGAAGCAAAGTGGGGCATTTTATTTTTCAGTCAAAATACCAACGTGCCCAACTTCAGAAAAAAATTAAGAAAAATATTTTGGTTTTCCAAGGAAATGAAATGATCACATAATATGTAAACAGCACTTAAGTACTGAACATTAAAAATATAAGTACTCACAGTAGCATGTTCCCCTAAGTGGATTTCCAAGATACCTATTTTCAGAGTCACAACTGCAGGGGGAAAAGAAGAAAAAACCAAACATTTCCATTAAACACAATATAGTTTTAATAAAAATGCAGCTAGAATACTTATTCCAAATAGCATAAACTTCATTACTAGTAGCACAAATACATGAAAACAAGAAGTATTTGATATAGTTCTTGATTAGGATGTGCTACTTTCCAGATGCACCTCTCTCTCCTTATTAAAGAAAGCAAGAGCAACTAGGCTTTTGAATAAGGCACTTCAGTCATGTGCATAAAGTTAGCACCTATTGTAGGACTTATGGCCGGTGGTATGTCTCCACTGATGAACAAGAGAGAGCCAGGCAGGGAGGCCAAGCACTGGATCTTTAATTATTCGTGCTGCCTCAGCAATAGCTTACTCCCTCGACTGGTTTTGATCTGGCCCTCTCCAAGACAACAGCTGAGCATCCATCAGGGGATCACTGACTGCAGAAAGCGTTCCCATATATGTCTCCAACACACACAGTCCTGAAACACTACGAGACCAGGCTTTGCACCCTCAGACACCTTGCACACCTCTTCGTGCCATCCCTTCAGCAATGGAACGTACACTCTCCATTTCCAGGCACACAAACACCACCCTGGTAGGCTACAATACATCCTTCATATTATTTCCAACTCCTTAAATGAAAAAAGAAAACACAACAACAACAACAACAAGAAAACCCCAAAATATCCCTAAGCATTAAATAATGATTACATTTTCACGGCATTACAGAGGACCTAGAGGTGATCCAAAGCTATGATGTCTGCTCTAGAGAGGCTAGTGCTAAGCTGCGTAGCTGCAACTAGACCATGGCAACTGGCTCTAGGGCCAGAAATTGCAGGCATTTATGTAGCACTATAAGCACAGAGGTGTCTCAGCTACTTAGGTGCTTTGAACGTCAGAGGCAATTGCTTCTCTTCATTGACCACCTAGGGCACTAGGTGAAATTTGGATTGAATACAATGTACTGACGCTGCTGACGTGTACATGATAAGAGCTGGAGAAATATCTTTCTTATTGATAAGATATACAGAGACATGAAATATGCTACAGAATTTCACAGTGATCAAATTGGGTTATATAACATTTCTCTAAAAATGCCAAGTACCTTAACAGAAAATTATTATCCTGCTTTTGGTTTTCTTGGCTATTCCACAGAAGTCTCCAGTAAGATTATAATTTTCTATTAAATACACAGAATTATTCATAAAACAAAGAGAAAGCTTATTACTGCCTATTAAAATTCATATAAATATTTTCCCAAAGGAAATCTGGATCATTTAATAGCTTGGACTACCTTTTCATTACTTTGTTCTAAGAAACTTAAATTGCAAGGAGATTTTTTGGTGTTATTTTGTTTGTGAGTAATATTAAAAAACTTTCTAACTTAGATGTGATATCATTTAATAAGTTGCAGACTGTAGAATAATGTTTGTATTTCTGTTGGTCCCTTCGATAGTCTCCAACTGGTGATTCTTAACATGCTCACTTTTATTGAAAAATAGGCAAAGAATCTCTTTGACCCTTTGTTACAATATCATAAAGAATATAATCAACATTAAAACGGACTAGTCGAAAAAAAGATGTTCTGGACTCTGTCCTTGCCCACTCCTGGTCTCATGTCAGTGCTAGAACTCTTTGCAAGGTCAACTATACAGAAATTCAACATTTTTTTAATATAGAAAAACTTTTGCTTATACGCCGAGAAACCAAAAAAGCATATGCTTCAACTCTAACTGCAGCATACAATTTGTGGTTCTGTCCACACAGACATTCTGGCCCTGCAGGTCTTTCCACAGAATTTAGAAGAGGGTTGATGCTGAAGTATCTCTCTTGCATGTACTTCTAAAGGAAAGGAGAAAATAATCTCAAGTAATAATATTGGTCTGCCTGACACACATTTTTCTAAACATCACAAAACACTTAACTAAATTCTTCAAAGAACAACTCACTACTTAAACAGATTATGCTTGCATCACATATACCTTTCTGGTATTTATATTTCTATTACAGAAAAAAACCACATGAATACATAAAATATCTATAAAATTCATCTAATGCACCACAGGTTTCACTACTTAAAAGAACACACAAAAGAATGGTTAATACAAAAATTACTAGGTACGGAGTATTTTGCAATATACAAGTATTCATAAGTATTCATTCAAATTCAAATAATTACTAATTCCCTGACAATTATAGAAGTGACCTTCAAGAATCTTGAAGAGAAAATGGCAATGCAATTTTATAGCCAGCCGTTTCAGTTGTTTCAGCATAATGCACGATGAAATTATAAAATATGCGTAATAAAAAAAGGGCAGTGAATTACACCACAGCAAAGCATTTTGATATGTTACCATACATATTATACTTTCTGTATTGGGAGCCTCACAGAAGTCATTGTACTCAAGGAGTTAGTGATCTTGGGCAAGGTATGTCTGATCTACTGGTCCTTGTCCGTCAGGCTTGAATAGCCTGCCTGTGAACATGAGTAGCTGCTGTAAGGGAATGTGCTGGAAGGCCCTGTGCCAGCCTGTGCTGTGTGCTGGGGGGTGTTATCAAAGAGAACGTTCCAGCTTGTCAGGAGGAGCTACATGGTTTTGCTTTTACACAAGATAAAAGGTACCATGGTATGGGAGGGAAGAGGCACCTCTCCGTGGTCAGGATCTGTGCAGCACTCCAGCGGAAAATCCATACTGGGTCCATCAGTGCTGCATGCACACAGGGTCCCCAGCAATCGAAGAAGCGTAAGATTTACCTGCTACCTGTATTCCTCTTTTTATTCCATCTTATTAGAACAGCTAGTTTATTACGCTATTTGTTGCAAGACCGTATTGAGATCCAGAAAGAACCCTGCACCACCTCTCTTACACTTCCTCCTCTTCCCCCGGTGCAGAACACTCTTAATGTATATTAGGAATAGCATGAGGTGGAGTCCTTACTAGTTAGGGAAACCTGCATTAATTCAAATGAAAGATGCTATTTAAATACTTAGTTTTCAGTGGAGTGAAAAGATGAAACTAATAGGGCTAGGAATACATCTAAAGTTATTTACCTATGTATGCTGGGTCCTGAATAAATTTAGTTTTGTCTTTTAATCCTATCCTATTTCATTAAGCATATATATTGCTCTGCATTAGTCACTAATTATGGTTTCAATTACAAAATTTCCTATTTGCTGAATTATTTCCTAAGGAGCTTTACTTACTGTAGTAATTTTTGTACCTTTTCCAAAAGCCAGCACACATTTGACCATATGTGAAGCATAATATATGCCTTGAATCTGTGAAATAGGAGCTACACTCATTATTTTATGTGCCATAGGGCTATGATCATTTGCTTTAAGTGGTAATAATGAATGAGCAGTTCCACTCTGGCATGACTCCAAAGACACAGCTCCCATTTACAAGGACAAATGGAGGAAGGCTCCTACCAGGTTACATACAAGTTCTATGGTTTGTTCCAATACAAAAGTATTCAATTCATCAAGCTCACTGACCTTCTGATGGCCTGCTATTAGCAGTTATTCCCCAACCTCTCCCTCAATTATCCTTTCAAAACTGAACCATTCTCTTTCATTTTCTTTTTTTCTCCCCAGATTTCCTGGGAGTTCAAAATAAAAGTTATGGAAAAATGCATCGAAAAATAACTTTTCTCATGTTTATGACCAAGTGAATGAGATACTTTCTGGCTTTCTCTTTAAATACCATAAATGTTTCCAAGAGTACATGTTCACATTAAGATTCACAGATTTGGGGGGTTTTTAATGAATGAAAGGCTTTTTCGTAAGAATGATAGTTTAAAAACGACACTCTGTTGAAGTTTAGCAATGTGTATGATCTTGTGCACTACATCTGCATCTTCCAACCTTAAGAAAGTTAAGGAACTGGCGGTAGAGGAATACATATATGTCTAATTTTATTGTGCGTACTGGTATCTCCCTTAAAGGGTATACATTCAAGCTTCTGACCTAAAGAAAAATGTCAGAATATAACACCAACCTAGATCTAAGGCTGTCTAGACCAGCAGTTTGATCATGTGGAAACCTTATAACATTTCATCTAACCATCGATCAAGAAGGCAAGATTTTCTGCAGTTCTGCTGCCACCACTAATTGGTAAACCTTTCTTTTCAATTAAAAGTGAAGCAAAAAAAAGAGAAACAGGGGAAGAGCAACCTAAGTACGGCTGGCCTTTCCTCTAGCTGAGTTTGTTTTTAATGCCAAACTCTCAGGGAAGACAAAAATGCATGTCAGATCACTCTAAAAGACAATATTCTTTTATTCAACTGATTCCCTGCTGAGGCAGTTGTACCCTGTTCTCGCCTGTCAACTATACTGAGTAAATATTTATGACCCTTACCTCATATTCTGTCCTTGCAAATTAGCACAGACCACTTCCACAAAGTCTGAAGAAGAGCTGACATCTTTCTGATCTACAGTTGGTCATGAAAAGGCTTGGGATTTTGCCAAGGTTCTCAGCATTGCATCTACAAGAGGTTCCTTATAAATAAAGACTAATGGACTCAGCAGACTATTCCTGGGTCCTGACTGGCGTCTTGCCCCAGGTTTTAGATGAGTAAGAATATCTTCTAGGACTACTGTTCAATTTCCACTCAACTCTGTTCTAGCCTTTACTTATCATTTTGTCCCCTGTCTAGCCAGTGGTCTTGCTCCTGCTGTCCTCCATCACTGATTTCTGCTCCTGATCTCCTTGCTCCAGCTCCTGATCCTGCACAACAGGCTCCTGTCTTCATTCTACTTTCCTGGTATCACAGTGGTATGACGCTATGGGGTTTGTGAATAGTGGAATACTACTTAACATAACATAATTTGGTTACTTGGGACACCTCGTAACCAAAGTTCAAATAGTGTTTGTGAAGCTAAACTTCAGACTTCTCTAGTAACATGGTTAGGTCTGATGCTTCGTAAGTGGACTATGAAGCATTAGTACATACTACTATATATTACTACATCCTCAGCATTGAAAATATGCCCATGGTGCTGTGACTGCAGCTTTTGCAGATACTTATGAGATAGCTGATGAACCTTTAGTAATAACAATGCAGTAACACTGAGCTCAGCACAGATTCACACAGAGGTATTTACCCTGTTTGTTGGTTACACTTTCTTGAAAGTCATGAAAAACTTCCTATTCTAAAAGTATTTTTTCAGCAATAAGAAAATTAGCTGAGGTATATGCTTAACTATATTCAATAACTGTAATTGGCTGTAATTCATAACATTTTTGAAGTCATGCCATAGAAACTACAGCTTGTGGGCTCAAGAGTGGTGACTTGTGGATGAAAGCACCAACCTCAGCTGTTCTTGGGTTATTAACTGGTCCAGAACAGTGAGTGACCGCTACCTGGAATCCAAATTTACACTTGTACCTGGATGCAAGAAAACAAAAATCCCCAGGTCTCAACTTAGGTCTGCTTAGTTTCAATATCATTTACACAGAACTGCCAGAGAGCAGTCACATCTTCTAACCATCAACAGTTCAACAGATATGGTCAATAGCAATGAAAGTGACCTTACAACCAGCAGAGTTATGCTACACCAGCCCGTCTTACATATTGGGAGTTTAAGCATGTTTAAGATTCAGAAGCAGCATCATTCTTCTGCAAAAGTGCTAAGATTCAGTTGCAATAATTGAGCTCAGATGATGTATTTAATGAAAAATAGGTATTGTCAGCAAAGTTAATTAGTGCTATGTGATTTTCAGAGAATAGGTTTGTTTAATTGTTAAGTATTATTGTATTTTTATCCCACTACTATAACCTTTATTTTGCTGCAATGAAATACACAAACTAATAATCTATAAATGCAAATATCCCTCTTATAGTTAAGGGTCTGCTGCTTGACTGTATTGACATTGCACTATGCTGTCCCAATGTTCCCCATTAATATTGAACTATGTGAATAGTTCTCCAATTTTTTGGAGCTACAATAAAGCATCTTTGGTTCTAATGTAAAAATTGGACACTTTCACTTCTCTCAGTGCCAAGATCCTTCCAGTCATGAGCACCCTTCCTGCTTTATATATAAAGAATTATCAGCCTACCTCTTAAGATAATGACAATCTAAAAGGGTAAAAGTTACCAAGATTTATGTTTCCAGTTAGGACTTTTTAATAATGTGGGAAAATGATTTATTTGTTTCTTCTTGTAAGTGCATATAATGATGTTCTGAGACAATGTTTTTTCTGCAGATTAATTTGTCTCCTCTTCATATATTTCACAAAAAAGGCCTAGGCCAGCAATACTTTTTTTTTTTTTTTTTTGGGTAAAACCTGGGCTTATCTCACCAAAAAAAAAAACTGAAACATTCTAGCTTCATAAGCAAATTTTCCATTTCCACATTTCTCCCATGCTATTCAAATCCTTCTTCCCTGCAAGATCAAGAATAATTTATATTAGAGGGTTTTTATATACTCTTTGAAGCAATGATATTTCATATCATTAAATACATCACACTACAGGAGAAAATAAACTTTCAAACACATGACAAACTTATCACAAAATTATATAATTAAGAGAAATTGATTAAGAGACAAAATAAGATTTTCTAATAAACTCTAGATTATATTTTCATCTCCTCTTCTATACAAGAATTAAGTAACCTATAGCCGTCATCTGGAAAAAAAAAAAAAAAATCTTTGTTATTCTTCATGAATCACAGACCAAATGGATTTCGCATGCCGATGATTTGATGCTGCTTACTCCGAACCAGAAAATCTCATGTCCGTGACCTCAGCCTTTACTTCTGGCGTTCTCCTTTCTCTATGAATGACCATGATTTTGGCAGTGATGCACACAAACTTTTATGTACGTAAAAGTGAACTTAGAAAAGCTGACTTCCCTCCTATAAGAAACTGTTCTTTCAAAGTGGAGGAGGAGAAGTATGTTCATTTCTTCTCTCACATTTTGACCTATTTCAGACATTTCTCCAGCCCTTAGAAAGTAAACGTTAGAAATATCCCAGACAGCTCAAAATAAGACGCTATGTTTACACTGAACTGAACCACATCCCCAGGAAATACCAGCGCAGTTTTCTCAACTGTTTCTTTCCCTTCAGCTAGAAGAATTAGATAGAAGCAATGGTAAAATAATCATCCACAGTTTATTAATACTTATTACTGCTTAAACTGAAATGCAGCTCCTCCTAAATTTTTACTTTGCAAAAATCAGTGAACAGTTCACAAAATTTACATATGTTTCATTCTTATAAAAGATAGTGATGAAATGTGTCAAATGTTAAGTTAATATCAACAACACAGTATTCATGAGTCTGCACCCCTAAGCATAAGCAGTTTGTAAGTAGTTTCTTTTACAATCATTTTTAATATAAAAGTTCTCCTCAGTTGAACACTGATTTTATTTTTTTAGAGGTGTACTAAAAACGAACTCAAAGCACATACAAAAAAAATTTCTTTCATATGATCATCTCTTATGCTGTTCATTTCTGGTGATATTTTGGGAGTTTCCAAGGGTGTTTGTATGTTTTCGTTATTTAGAAACCAGTCCTCAAAAAGAGCAGGAGAAGTAGCACTTAGCAACATTAAATGTTCTGATGGGCCTTGTCAGTTAGTGAATGTATTGTAAATATCTACAGCAACTAGACCAGACTAAAAAAAATAAAATAAAAAAAAATTTATATACGTATACACTAAAAACCAAGTGATTTACTGCATTTTTATCATCAGTGAATGGTAAAAATGTACTATTAATAAGGGTATTTGTAGAAAGTATATTTAACTATTAAACACCTTATGTCTTGTTTTTAAAAAACGTGCATTAATATCACTATTTATTATTGTTGAATTTACTTTGTGGTCAGTCACTGAGTGAAATGATTGCAAAGAAATACTCAGTTGCAATCTTAACACAGAAAGTTCAATGCTATAGTATTATACAGTGCTATAGAGTTCTCATCTGTTTTCATTTGATCTTCCTTGCATTCATTTTCCTTTGCTTTCAAGATTTTGGAGTGGTGTTTGTCTGCTTGTTTTTGATAATTTTAACAAAACTACTATTTATATAAGACTACCAAGGTTTCTTTAATTTTGAGGCAATGTAAGGAAAAGGTAATTTAAGAAATATGTATTTGAGGATGACATACATACAATATAATTTCCAGAAGATAGTATGAAGAGAGGCAAGTTATTTTTTACCTTTCTACTTCAAATTATGTAAGGTAACTTTGATCATTTTCTTGTCATTTAAGTCTACAATTTATCACAATATGACAATTAATACTTTCAAAAAGATGATAAATTCTGACTAAGCCAAGACAAAAAATGACAATTCAGAAGCAAAGCACATCACCCATTTGGGAGTGGAGATTGCATCTTAGCGATGCCCAAATGCTGCTTATATACTGAGTGTTCAAGAACATTACATGCAAAATAAGGACAAAGGTATGAATAACTCAGAATGTCATGGTTTTCTCTAGGTTGTCAGCTATGCAGTATTAGGGAATTTTAGAAAATAGTGATGTTATCTACATTATTCCTCTCCTGCAACAACAACTTCTACAGTGTCAATAACATGTTATAATATGAACATGAACCATAAGTATTACAGAGGTCTAAGCATAATATATAGTGCAATTGGCAAGCTATCATTCTCACTTTTAGGAAGCCAAAACTCTAGCTATTACATGATATTTTCAATTAACTTTCAATATTCCTAGATGACTGAGGAGCTTCTGACTAGATATTCAGAAAGTATGTCCAGAATATTTACTTATCATACTTGTTTCCTGTGGCATTGACATGAATTGTCAGAGAATCATACCTCCTCCTTGAACAATAATGAATGGTGAGCCTTCAAAAAAAGACCACAAGTGACTCATGGGAGACTGAACATTAGCAACCAAACATGGAGGCATGGCAGTTTCCAGACTCCCAGTTTCCTTCTTGTCCTGCTGGTCTTTAAAACCACATTTTTGTCCATCAGACCATTTCAATATCTACAAATCTATCCAATATGTTGTTCTCATAAGCTCTCTTCCTGCCTAAAAGAACTTTCTTTACCCCGCCCCTGGATAGCAAAGTCTATCAAATTCATGTCTTATTGCCTGCCATTATTCCATCATAACCATATCTGGCCTTTTTTTAATATCTAGGATATCAACCCCATCTAACCTGCACCATCTTTTATTTGACTTTATTAAAAAAGATACCAATCCAAGAGATACAGAAATATCTATTAAGAACAGAATACAGCATGGGTGGTTGGAGAAAGTATGAAGATAAATACACACATTTGTTCTTCTCTGGTCCCTTTCTTATAAAGAGACCCAGTCTCCATTAATTCATTATAGCACATAATCTTGTGAATTTCCTGGAGCAGAGATGACACTGATACTTCTTTATGAAGTGCTAAATAAGTGGAAATAAATGTTAGTGTGTTGCAACAACAATACTGCATCTGCCAACACTTCCAGTCTCAGCTGACTCTCCTCGAAGAGTTATATGCCCTTTAAGAAGAAAACTTAAAAGGCATGGATGTAAAGAAGGAAAGAAAAGTTGACTATAGCAACACTATAACCTCATAGCAAAGTACCGTGAAGTATTCCATAACAGGAGTCCTGGTCCGTCAGTCTTGATCCGTTCAAACTATGTTTTTACTGGTTATGATAGGCAGGCTGCAGAGTACTAAATAAAAGTACTCTATAAAAAGTACTAAACAAAAAGCAATGCTTGCTCCTGTGTGAGTACAGCACAGAACAGAGCCTTTAACTCTGTAAGTAATCCCAATGACTTCTCAAAGGGCAATTCACAGAATAAAGCACTTTTCAAATACACAAAAATCTCACCCTAAACAATGACAGAATGAGAGAAAAAAAATAATATGATTTAGCTACTACAAGAGCTCTGGTGATATAACTTGCAATGGATAAGAATATTCTTTCATCCCAACTAGGAGTGACTGGGAAAGCTAAAGCCTACACTCCTCAAAAAGCTATTTTATCATCCCAGGCCATGTACCTCAAAGACTCAATCCCTCTACAAAGAGGCTATAAGACAGCAGCTTTAGTTGGATTTCTGATTAGTAATCAATCTCCTCTGTTTTGTAGATGCTTTACTAGTTATTGTTAGAATTACCTGAGATGTATGTATTACACTAGGTATGATCTGTTATTGTACGGGAAAGAAGGTGTTTTCTATGCTTCCTGGGATATGCCAAGGGTGACAAACCTGTCCAAATATTTTTGTAATTAACATGCTTCAAAGTATTCCAAAACTTAGCACCTTTCCACAGGTATTCTGAGGAGACTGAGACATGTCTTTTTGATTTTTAAAAGCTTTCAGTGCAAAATTTGGTATGCATTCAAAAAACAAAAAATAGTGGCTAGTGAAAAATGGAAAGGAATAATAAAAAAATAGGTAAACTGTCAGAATGCAGTCCTAAAAGTCCCACCCAATCCCCTGAAATATGCTACTTCCAAAGGTCCACGCTAAACAAAACAGCCATGCTTATAGTCAAAATCCTGAGAGTTGATTATTATTTACTATTTTTTAACTAAATACTCTAGGAAAAATAATAGTTTCTTGCTAGCAATGAGCCCCACAGACATGCTTAGGATCAAAGGCTTTAACTATCTACGTGACCAACCACTTGCCTGTGTGTGATAGCAAATATGAAAAAAAAAAAAAAAAGTGCTGTAACAGAATGCTTTATTACACTCCTAGGACAGATAAAAGTGGTAGATTAAGGGCAAAAAAATCGGGATTAGAGAGTAGTGAAATTTACTAAATTAGGACCTTTTTTGACGTCAGAGAGAAATAAAGAGAACTCAGGAGGCATACAAAAATCCTGTTTAGTAATCCATACATACAGTAGAGGTGGGATATTACTGATGTATAGATTGTGTGGGAACAGTTACGGCATAATCCCTTCACAAGTCTCTATTTCAGCAGCCTTGAGCATTTCTATTTTCTATCCATCATTTTCTGACTGTCTGTTGGTTTGCTTCTTAACTCAAGCCTGCATAGGATAATAGGCTACAATTACATTAACCGCCTTTCATCTCAGTTTGAATTAAATTTGTTCTGCGTGCCAGCATGAAAATCTGTCCCAAGTCATTTTGCTTAAGTCAAAGAATAATAAACTCTCTCAGTCCAATAATTCAGCCAATGGTTTTAATATTGTGAAATATTCACTTTTTTTTTAACTGAGAGATAATCTCAAAATTAGTACTTAAGAGGAAAAATTCAGTTACAGTATTTGTCAGTAAATATATACATATATTCTGCTTTATGAGAGTGATTTTAAAATTATTTAAAATGCAATCCTATCCTCAATTGTTCCCATGTTCCTAAGGTCTTTTCTCTCACACGTTTTCAGATCAGGTTTTTAATTTATGCAAAAGCAATGCTATAATTTGTAACATTACCCACAAACTAGAAATACAAAATATTTTAATGTCACTTGAAACACAATTCTGGTGACTGAAATGGTCCATCATGTCAGAAAAACAAAGTACTTGTCATATTTTCCATAAATAAGAGAGAGAAATCAACTGAGAGCACAGTGGTGTCCTGGTTTGGCTAAAACAGGACTGTTTTCTCCTTTCAGGAGTTTTTCATTCAGTTAAACCCCCTCTAAGTAACTGCACTTTCTGACAGTA
>NW_009611304.1:0-41101 GCF_000690535.1 Cariama cristata
TTCTATAATTCTATGATTCTATGATCAGAGGCTGCTGTTTTTTATTTGTGCTTACAGTGAACCATATTCTCATTGGAGCCTCCTAATGATGACTCCATGTACAGAAGCATGCTTTTCCCCTTTCAAAGGCTGCAGCAAAGGGAAAGGTATAGCTTGTCCTTCTTCCCCATGAACCTGCAAAGGAGGAGAAAGGGAGTGAGAGGAACTTCTTTCATCATTTTGAACGCTTCCTATGAAAAGTGGTCTGTGCCACTCCCACCCAAAATTAGCTTGCTCCTTGAATTTCCTGCATGCCCATGAATTGCTGCATCAGCCACTGATCAGGCTAGCTTAAGTGCACTGCAGTAAAGCATGGCAATTGTTGCAAAAAAACTAAGTATTTTAATTTGGTTTGATTTTTTAACCTCACCTCATTTGAGACATTAAACATTTTGATGCCATACTGTCCAATAGAAGTCTCTTTCAGAAGTCTTCCCAGATACTTGCAGCTCTAGCACAACTGTCTGGAAATACAACTGATAGCATTATCAAATTATATAGTTTGTTTTAACTATATGCACTCCAGTTTTGAGTTCTAGGCCCTTAAGCTTAAGGGAGGTTTGGTACTCAAAGTTGTTCAAACATTCTGGAGACCAGCATGACATTTTTGAAATGCATATTTAAAATTAATCCTAGGTTTAGACTACATTGAACAGGCTTGTTTTGGAACTGTTATTACACAGGAAAGTGATCAAAATGAAGTTAATGTTTTTATTTCCTAGTGTGACACAAACATTAAAAATAACTCTTATGCATTTTTTTCCTCCAAAATAGAAGCTAAGATGTTTTCTAAATCAAAACTAAAATAATTTTTTTGAGGCCTTTTATTTTGAGATCACAGTGATGAAGAAAAAAGGTTTCTTAAGAAAAAGAATGGAGGATTAAAGGGCAGCGGATGACAGAGTTCAAATGATACATCATGGGCAAGAAAAAGGTACTGCAGAAGAATGACAAGAATCCTGGGGTTTTGTCTTAATTTCAAAGGAAAACTTCAAATGAATGTACCTCTGTTGTAGCTCTAATACATTTGAATGACATATTAAATTATTTAGGATGCAATCTTAAATTTTGGGGCCTGAACACGCAAACTGGCATTTCAGCACTTTAGAAAATTCCTCTAATATTCCTGTTAGGGAAAGCCATAAGAAACCTTAGTAAAGAGTCAAAGATGTATAGCCGGTAAAAAACGTGTGGCAAATCTCCGAACCAGACTTAATGTTTAGTCATGAATTTGAGGGGTAGGAGAGGAAGTCTTTTGCGTGAATTGGTCTGAAACTTTGAAACAGCCACATGAAAAAGACTAATTAAAAAAACGACATATAAAAAGGATTGTTTAAATGGTGTTCAGTTAACTTGACTCACACCCCAGTAACCATCTATTGTCTTTGTTTCACTACTGATAAAATTAGAATTTCAGTCTGGACCGCAAAATTATGATAAAGTAATGAAAAAGCAGAAATTAAGTGGAAAGGTGTTCATATCAAAGCAAAATGTTTCAGAAATACGTTTGAAAAGAAAAGGTTTTAAAGCTGCTAACAATGACAAATAGAAACATTCATTAAAGCAGAAATTAAAACTGGAAATAAAGTTGTTCCTGCCCATAACGTGCATTTCACTATGAAAGATGAGGAAAACCCTAACCACAAAGCACAGGATAAACAAGGGAATCCTGCCCTGGAAAACATTTAAACTATGGGGAGTAAAATTACTGACAAATTTGAAAAACTGAAGTAATTTGACATTTCAGAAAAGAACAGCATTAAGCAGTGACAACACTGGCAAGGATACAGTGTGTGCTGCATCCATAGAAACAGTGAGTACTCACAGAAATTAGAAAACTATTAATCAGGAATTTCTTTTTGAAAGTGGAACAAAATATGTTGTAGAAACTATAGATACATAAGCTAAATCCCTATGTTCTGAAGAAAATGGACTGAGAGCCTAATTAAGGATAAAACAGTACAAGACCAGGGTAAGACTAATTCTGCAAGGTCAAATGAGCAAAGTTAAAAAGTGAAATCACATCAGAGTCCATTTGAGATCAGTTGTTTGTGCTTTAAAGGAGCTGCTAGCGGTAACTGGGTGGATAGAATTTACTTAGATTTTCTTAAGGCATTTGAAAAGTGCCTCAAAAATAGACCATTAAGTAGTGTAATGATAGAGAAAGGGACAATATAACCTTGTGGACAGAGAACTAGGGAAGGAAAGAAATATATAATGAATGAGTCACGTCAAACTTAAGTCCTTCACTGTAGTTAAGGTACATAAGTCTCCTCAGTGCTAGACAATGAATACAAACAAGTAAGGACAGGGTTACCTGCAAAGAGCAGTATTGCCAAATATTCAAAGAATCATAAATTGAGCCATGAGAAGTGTCTTGAGTTTTTTACAAGTCTTGATATCTTTAAAAATTACAAAATTTGTTTATTTAACTTCTGGTACTGGATCCTTTAAAATTAATCTTCCCAGGCTCTTGTCTGCATGTAGGGAAGCCAGAAACACATTTCTAAGAGAAGTGAAAGATGACTTTGAGAGCTAGATCACACAAATCCAAAGTCTGAGATTTGCAGAACTGCTGGCCGCAGGAATAGATTTTCCTGGTAGCTGGACTCCAGGGTGGACGGCTCACGCTCCGTTTTAATGCAGTTAATGTGTGCAGCTCCTGTGCTAGGGAACCGCTGCAGCCCCCTTTGAGCCCTTCCTCTGTCTCCATCTCCCCAGTGAACTTCCCACCCCACACCCCTGGGTGCATATGCTGGAAAACAGAAATATCTAACCAGAAGCTGGAAAGGACCAGAAAGGGGGCACCGTGGAGCATCAGAGGTGTTACTTTGGAAAAGAGAACCGAGTAGCAAAAGGAAACAGCTACTGTGACAGACACCAGAAAGCAATGTGCTCTGGAGACTGGCACAAACCTTTCCCCAAAGACTGGTCCCTGGCAGGGCATAAGCTTGCTTTCAGCTCTGCTCAGCCCTTGCTCTTGTTGTTTGTGCTACAGCAGAGTTATTCCTGGGCACTGCAAGAAGTTGTTGGGTGCAAAGCCCATTTTTCCTCCCAGATGCCCAGCAATGCACTGGGGATGGGAGGAATGTGTTCAGACTTGCTCCTGTACAAGCAAATTGGAGGGAGCATGTGTCTTTCCTATGTTAGGATAGAAAGAGGTGTGCTAAACTCCCCTACATCACGGCTGTGTTTTTACATGCTAGTTTGGAGGGAATCACACCTAGGCTGCTGCAGGACCAGACCTGCATCCACTGCGCAGGACAGGTGCCCTCTTAGCCTAGGCGCTCTCTTTCCAGTTTCAGTATTAGAAACCTGCAGTTAGGGGAACCCATTTCACCTAAATGATAAACTGATGGAGGGATTCAAATGCATTTATCATAGATAATGGCCTGTAAATTCTGCATAAGAAGAAAACAACACATTTCATTGCAGGAACCAACACCCTCCCCTTCTTTGACCTGCCATGTGCTTTGGGCAGCTCTTCCAATGTCTGTGGCTGTCTCTTCTAAATAAAAGATTTTTAACATGGAAACTCTGTTTTGCTTCTGCTGCTGACTTTATAGCCAGACATGAGGAAGATGGTCCTAAAGAAGTACATCAGCATTCCACAAGCAGTTGCCAGATAGTCTCCAGTGCATTACCCCCAAAACCCATACAACACCTTTCTGGTGGCTTTTTGCTTTTCCTGTGATATCCCAGAGCACAACTTTGCTGTTATCTCCATCTAAATTGTTAGTAGTATTCCTGCTTAATTTCTGGTATATTTATCCACTACAGTATATAACCAAACCACTCCAACTGTCAAATTGAATGCAGTATATTTGCTCCCTGGTGTCTCTGCTGATTTACTCATTTCAAGATATTGGTTGCTTTAATACCACTGTGCAGGTTCTGTATTTCCACTGCTCACATTTTGTTCTTGGAAGAACTGGCATTTATTTTTGTCCCTGACAAAGGTCATAAATTGTTAATCACAGGAATAATTAAGAGAAATTATTTTTCCTGTAGCATAGATGATAAGATGCCCAAACTTGTTAAAGTATATTATCTATAAAAAATGACATTTCATGAAATGTGATGCCTGAGAACTACTCATAAAGCTGAAATTTTTGCAATCATTCTTATTTGTGAGAGAAGTGTTTGTCAATATCCATAAAAATGCCATTTATATATACTTTCAGGAAGAGCCCTAAAAATATTTGTATTCCTTCCAAATTTGGGAAGTTTTATTTTCCAAGTTCCTTTTTTTCTAATATCAGAAGGCAAAAATGAAATATCAGGTACTAATGGTTTGAGGTACAAATATGCTGGAATCAAAGTACGTTTATCTCCCATTTCAGAATAAAGCTTTCAGACAGACATCGACATCAGTTCAAACAAAATACCAAAAGTGATTTTGTGGCACGCAATCTTAAAAAATACTTGTCAGAAGATAAACAGCAAAAAAACTAACACCATATAAAATGGAGGTGACATGAAAGCAAAAACACAGCAGTAACATTTCAAGAGGAAAAATCAGCAGAGGAAGGAAAAAACAGTTCATCATTTCCAATATGTGTAACTGTGGGAATTATGCCATAATATCTGTTGCATTTATAATGAGTTCAATGTGATTACTCTTTGGCCCTGGTCCATAAAAGTGAATGAATTCACCGATTTGAAGTGAAACAAATGCTTAATGGCTTTGCTGAGACAAACCTTTTAAGGTAGATCTCAATTCCAATGACAGTAGCAAAACCTTTCCATTTTACTTCAAAAGTAAGGAACTTTGTTTTCACTGCTGGCAGTCACCTTTTGAGGCACGTAAACTCTTTTTCAGGTGCTGATGAATTTTCATACTCTATATCCCATATCTGTGTTTTTACATTGCTCTTTGCCTCCCTCTGAGCCAACTTCCTTTTATCTGATGGCTGTAACTCTGATTCAGGGCTCTTCTAGAGTTACCAAGACCTTCACTACATGGGATTTTTAAACGGATCTGTTTAAACTTCTGGAAATCTCTGTATAGATGTATTTTTCTCAAGGATGGATCACTTCAGTATAGTTTAAGATAATGCCATATACTGGTTTAAACAAAATAAAAACTTATACAAACCAATTGTCTTCCCATGGTATCTCTGAGGAAGCTGTCTTTAAGCCACGTTCCTGCTAAGAGTGACAATATGTAGCCTGTATTTTCATATGTAAAACCTATACCTCAAGTAACCTACAAATCATCAAAGATACATTCCTTGAATTTAAGTCCTTAAAAAATCCACAGAAAAGTAAAGGGGAAGAAAACTAATAGTTTTAAAGGAGTTTGGGGGTAAATTTATCTTTCACTGTTCACACATATCTTGCACTTCTCCTGAGTAGCAGATTGGGGGCTCGAGTTTCTTTGTTTTGTCTTTTTTTGGAAGGAAGCATAGGTTGGGTTTCTTTTGGGGTTTTTGTTTGTTTGTTTTTACATACCTCAAACTGTACACTAAATACACAAAAAACAGTGTCTTATTTCAAGGCACACTACTGCTGCTTCAGGTCGACTAAAAGCAGATGTTAGCTACTCTGTGAGCATTGGTTAGGTCACAGACTGCAACAGGGAGAGCATGTGCTTACTGAGGTCTGGTTCAAGGTGAGTCAAAAGCACACCCAAGCTCAAGAGTGAGGGGAATGTATCTTTCATAAAATAATACACATCAGAAAAGAACTCCGCAGGACACCTTATCCATCCTCCCAGTCAAGGTAGGGCCAAGAAACATCAAGTTGCTCAGGACTGTGACCAGTCAAGCTCTAAATGACTCCAAGGGTGAAAACGTCCCTAGGCAACACCCTTTAGTGTTTTAATACCTTCATGGCACTGTTTTCCTGATATCTCACTGGAATTTTCCTTGCTGTAACATATGACTGTTGCCTCCCATACTACCGCTGTACACCTCTGAGAACAGTCTGGCTCTGTCTTACTAGCAGATTGCACTGAGGTTGTTGAAGACAGCAATAAAAGTCTCACATTAGACTTCTCCTCTGAATTTCATGCTGTGTGGAAGGAGTATCTATCAAAATGATACAATCTATTTTAAGAAATTGGGCAGGAATAACATGGAAGAAAAGAAAAAGGTGCAGCAAGGAGGGATGGAGCAAAAGGTAGGATGCATAAAGCACGGAAACATCTTTATATCTGAAAACTAAGTTCAACAAGGACAAGTGTAGAGTCCTGCACCTAGGGAGGAATAACCCCATGCACCAGTACAGTCTGGGGGTTGACCTGCTGGAAAGCAGCTCAGCAGAGCAGGACCTGGGAGTGCAGGTGGACAACAAGTTGACCATGAGCCAGCAATGTGCCCTTGTGGCCAAGGCGGCCAATGGTATCTTGGGGTGCATTATCAAGAGTGTGGTCAGCAGGTCTAGGGAGGTTCTCCTCACTCTACTCTGCCCTGGTGAGGTCACAGCTGGAGTGCTGTGTCCAGTTCTGGGCTCCCCAGTTCAAGAAAGACAAGGAACTACTGGAGAAAGTCTGGTGAAGGGCAACAATGATTATTAGGGGACTGGAGTATCTCCGTTATAAGGAAAGGCTGAGGGAACTGGATCTATTCAGCCTGGAGAAGAGAAGACTGAGAGGGAATCTCATCAACACTTACAAATACCTTCAGGGAGGATGTCAAGGGTATGGGGCCAGACTCTTTTCATGGTGCTCAGCAACAAGTTAAGGGACAATGGGCACAAACTGAAACACAGAAAGTTCCATCTAAACATGAGGAAAAACTTCAATGCTCTGAGGGTGGCAGAGCACTGGAACAGGCTGCCCAGAGAGGCTGTGGAGTCTCCCTTTCTGGAGATATTCAAAATGCACCTGGATATGATGCTGCACAACTTGTTGTAGGTGACCCTGCTTTGGCAGGGGGTTGGACTAGGTGATCTCCAGAAGCCCCTTCCAACCCCAACCATTCTGTGATTCCAAGAAGAAAGAAAGGATGCACTGCCTGATGAGAGTTTGTTCCTCCCACCAAGCATTAGGGAGGGAAAGGAAATAAAAGGATGACATAGTAGGTTACTATTTGTCCTGGATGTAGCTAAAACAGAGGATCCACTTTATAAAAAACTTACTGGTTTTATAAACCAGTATCATATATAGACCCTAGTTTATGTATTGTGTTGGAAAATGAGGATTAGGTCAGTACTGAGACAAATGTTTCGATAGCAGAGAATTCCAGTTCATTTTTTGCATTTTTCCTGTTTCCAGTTTCTTTCTCTTTTACATTTTGCTTCACTTCTATACACAAGAACTCTATTTATTGGTGATTCCACAGAGGGCCAATTTTCTAACTAACAGAAGTTTCCAACTCAGTTATGATGAAACTTCTGTAATTTACTAGAAGTTACTATGATGCCATGCCACTGCAGACTCCCTGTCTTGACCTTTCCAGAGTATTTCTCATTCTCCATTTTTTAAGGCTTAGGAAAACATGCAAAAAAAAACATAATAAAAATCCATAGCAGAGAGACATATAAACTGTCATCCCAGTTATGCATTTTAAATAAATGTCTTCCCTACTGCTTTCCCTCCAGCTACTTCACTTTTCCGTTAAAATCATAAAGGCCTTCACCACCTGGCTTGGCGGACAATACAAAATACGCAGCACAGGAATGAAATAGAACCACAGAACAAAAATCAGCCTTTGGACAAAGGAGACTCGTGATTCAGAAGTGGTCCAAGACCATGCTGAACTTCAGCTACCGTACTCCAACCCTGTTGTGAAGCATCCTTCAAGAGTTTCAGATGTCCATTTCACAAAGAAATGCATGAATTGCAAATAAACTCCTACTTAGAGATCAAACCTCCTGTTCACCAGAAGTCAGAATTCTGATAAACAAATAATTCTAGACAGTCAGGGGAAATCTAGATAAAAAAAATCACCTCATTATACTCTCTGTGTGTTTGTGCAGTTAGTTTAAATATGTGTAAATGTGGCTACAAGGCTGTTCCCATTTTTGTGAAGCAAACTTAGTCTAAGAGAAGAGAAAATGGAGGCATAAGAGGTAAAGAATAATTGGAAAGAGGAAAAAAGGAGGAGAAACGAGGAAAGCCAAGTGAAGAAAGAAAATGCTCTCACAAGATGATAAACAGTAACCGCCACAACCTCCTGGAGAAAATAGGCAAAGGACTGAGCTTCTGGCTATGCAGCACAGAAGTAGGAACAGAAGACTGGAAAAAAGTTACTGAGTGAATAGAGCAAGGACAGAGTGTGCAAAAGAGAGTAGCAGAGTATGTCCTTTAACTGTACATCTCCAATCCCCTCACATAAAGCGATAACAGTCATTAGTAAACAGAGATAGGAAGCAAAAGCTCAAAGGGTAGGATATGTGGATGAAAAAAATAAGTGAGTAGATTAAATAAGACATCTGGGTATGAAAGATAAAGGAAAGACATAGAAAAGGCTGCAGGGAAGAAGGAGGCATACGGAAGAGAATGTCAGCAGCAATAGAAGAAGAATAAATAAAAAAGGCGGAAAAGGATCTGAGTAGAAATGGACAAGGAAGGAGAGAATGGGATGAGCAGCAGAACAAACAAGGAGGAGTAAAATCAAAGTGAGGTGAAAGAGAAGGGACAGCCTCTTCGAATCTTTATAGTAGATGATTTATTCCAGTCCTTTTCTGATCAAGCACTATGTCCCCACACTGGAGAAAAAAAAAAAACGAACCAAATTCTCTACAATGCTCAGGAAGTCCCAGGGCAGCAGTCTTGCAGCTTTAACAGCTATGCAGACTTTATGCCAGACTAAACTGCCAACAAAGAATGCTGTGCTTTAAAATATGTAGACTTCTGACAAAGGAAGCCACATATTCACTTACGCATGGGGCATCACTTACACACCAGGCATACACCGACCTTTCCTTTTGAGACCCCACCAGAGACCCTGGTGGACCACTTCAGGATGCAAAGAATTATAGAATTATAGAATGTTTGGGGTTGGAAGGGACCTTTAAAGGTCATCTAGTCCAAACCCCTTCAATGTGCAGGGACATCTTCAACTAGATCAGGTTGCTCAGAGCCCCATCCAGCCCATCCTTGAACGTGTCCAGGGATGGGGCATCTACGACCTCTCTGTGCAACCTGTTCCAGTGTTTCACCATCCTCATTGTGAAAAATTTCCTTCTTATTTCTAGTCTAAATCTACCTTCCTTTAGTTTAAAACCATTACGCCTTGTCCTGTTGCAACAGCCTTGCTAAAATTTTGTCCCCATCTTTCTTATATGTCCCCTTTAAGTACTGGAAGGCTGCTCTAAGGTCTTCTTGGAGTCTTCTCTTCTCTAGGCTGAACAACCCTAACTCTCCCAGCTTTTCCTCATAGGAGAGGTGCTCCAGCCCTCTGATCATCTTTGTCGCCTCCTCTGGACTTGCTCCAATAGGTCCATGTCCTTCTTGTGGTGGGGGCCCAGAGCTGAAGGCAGTACTGCAGGAGGCTTCTCACAAGAACAGAGTAGAGAGGGGCAGAATCACCTCCCTCGACTTGCTGGTCACCCTTCTTTTGATGCAGGTCAGGATATGGTTGGTTTTCTGGGCTGTGAGCGCACATTGCTGAGTCACATCCAGCTTTTCATCTACTGGTATCCCAAGTCCTTCTCCATGGGGTTGTTCTCAATCACATCAACCCCCAGCCTGTATTGATACCTGAGGTTGCCCCAACCCAGGTGCAGGATCTTGCAGTTGACCATGTTGAAGCTCACGAGGTTCACACAGTCTTTTTCACAAGAAGACTGAATGTCCATGCACAGCTCCCTTCTTGTAAATATAACTGTAGCAGGTTCAGCTCTCTTTCACCCACAGACAGGATTTGGCTCTTAGCTAACTGAAGGACTGGGTTTGCTCCAAATTCACAGGGTCTTCTCAAAACAGAAAAAGACCTATTTGTGTGGCATGCAAAAGTCCTCATATCTCAAGCTCTCTGAACTACTGTGCAGCTCAGTTACAGTCTCAGTTAGTAGAAAAGTGTATCATCTTTAATTTGAGCTTGCTGAGTTCTGAAACATTAAAGCCCTTTCTTTCCGTGGCTTTCAAAGTTCTCCATGTACTGTAAATTGTTACTGTGTGTCTGCAGCATCATTTAAAAGAAGACTAATCAATCAGTTTACAGCTGCTTTGTCCAGTGTTTGGATTATTTTATCATCATCATTTTTTTTCCCCATGTCCGACCATACATTTGTTTTAGATGAGGACATAAAAAACATTTCTCTTCCCAGCTCCCTGTCCCCAACCCCAAAATTTGCAGTGTTTCAGGCAACTTTGATTCTTTGATTTGTTTTCTCTTCTCCAAGGGGAGAATTAGCATAAAGCAAGCTGTGATAACGTATATATGACTGACCACATACATTTACAAATTACTCCTCTGATTGCTCTATTTTTATTCTTGCATAACGTCTTTGGTGGCTGTGGCATTGAATCATCTGATGATTTGTGAACACACACGCCCCCACCATGGCCAGCAGGCACAGGGTTTTTGAGGACACTATTAAAATGCTCTAAAGTTCCAGAACTATGCTTTGAAGTAGAGCAGTAGGAAGTTGCTTGACTAAGTGGGAGATCAACGACACTATCCCCACCAACAATGTGCGCAAGAACTTCTATTTACTCTAGACTTTTTCATGAAGCATGATTGCTTTCCAAAAGGCAAGAGTATGGGCAAAACCCCTCCATATTCCACCCACCATTTGTGCATGTCAAATCTTTCAAAGACTTCTAGCCAGTTTGATTATTTCTAGTTGCCATCGGTCCTAATATCACGAACTTCCCCTGGCAGTTACCAGTTATGGGATCAACCAAGAGTTGGGGCATGATATTTTTTCCTTTACACAGAGTGATGTCAAACTTAATATTGCACACAGCTGCCATGCAATTCAGGCCACGTCATGAGACTTTTTCATAGATAACTGATAGGGCAAGAGGAAACTGTCTCAAGTCGCCTCAGGGGAGGTTCAGGCTGGATGTTAGGAAGAACTTCTTCACTGTAAGAGTTGTTAGGCATTGGAACAGGCTCCCCAGGGAGGTGGTGGAGTCATCGTCCCTGGAGGTGTTCAAAAAATGTTTAGATGTGGCACTTCAAGATGTGGTTTAGTGGGTTCATCAGGCATGGTGGCATCGGGTATACAGTTGGACTTGATGGTCTTTGAGGTCTGTTCCAACCATAATGATTCTATGATTCCATAACAAGAGATGGTAATGTGATTTTGTCCTTACAGCAGAGTTCATTTACTGTAGAAGGGAATTTGTGCCCACGCAATGACCATTACTGTCCTTAGATCAGCTCATTGGCAAAAACATGCTGTCCTCAAAGACGAGGCTATGATCCGTGACTGAACACCTTCAGCCGGAGCATGTGGTCTAGTTTTTCTCACTGTTGTTCCTGCATACATGGGCTGCGACACAGCCAGGGCTGATGTGATAAAGAGGGATGACTTTGGTACCCACAGGAAAATTCACCAGAGCCCTAGAGGAGATCGATGGTGAACAGAAATTTTATATAGCTGTCTATCTTAAGATGTTTTCCAAGGACTTTCTCACCTGCTCCATGGGAGCTTCTTGCATAGTATTTTTAATGAGGTCAGCAGGATCACGTCTTATAAGGAAGCATCAGGCCCATCTAGTCACAGAACACACAGCTGTTTATTGCTTGGTTTCACTGTCCAGGAGAGGCCCAGGACTGTTCACAGATGGAACCTGTGACGAAGGAGATAATATTATTTAACTCTTCACCCCAAAGAGTGTGAGTAGGTTCAATCAACTTGCACTTAAAAATGCTTTGAAACTCTTGCACAAAAGTAACAGTGTCCTTCATTAGTTATTCCAAGTCAGTTATTCTAATTTAATGACATTCTTATGCTTGTCTTTTATAAAAAAGAGCAGCTAGTGAAAAGGACCATTTTTACATTCTCAAGAAAATTGCTGAAGACTTGTACGTCATAGATAGTATAAAGCCTGAAAAAAGAAAAAAAATAATCAATGAAGTATTGGGAAAAGACAAAAAATGTAGGAAGATATTATTGAATGAATTGTCTAGAAAATCTGAAAGTCCTGATAAAGATTTAATCAACCAAAGGTGTCAAGTACTTTAGAAACATTGGATTTGGTTCTGCTGGTTTTTGGGTTTTTTTGCATGCTAATCTACTCAATAATTATGAAGCTAAGGAAAAACATCAAAATAACAAGGATTTTCTCATAGTATTGCATACCTAGATACAACAATCCATTTCCCAAAGACTTTTGGTGACATTTTAAAAGGTTGGAAAAATGATTTATGTTAACAATGAGAGAAACCATCTGTAGTTTTACAAATATTCTGTTGCTATACAAGATAATAAAGTAATAAAAGAATAACTCTCCTACAGTGGTGGTCTTTAAAAGGCTACATTAAATGATATAGTAACCTTTGTCCAGAGGCTGGAAAAACATCTATCTCACTCAGCTGGTGCGAAATCAGAAAAGAAAGAGTATGTACTGTTCATCCTCTTTAATTCACTTATTGTGTCAATATTTCCATAGTTCATTATGTTAGTTAAATGATCACCTATACTCAAATACTATTTACATAACTAAAACATTAGAGATGATCCTGATGACAGTGCATAGCACAAACACATTTCCAAACTTGCAGCAAAAATGGAACACTAATTCTTACTACCTGGTTTTGAGTACCTCCCTGGCAATATAGGACTGTCAAGTTTTCTTCCCACCTATCATATGCAAATATAAACATATGCAGAGAGGAATGCATTTTTAATTTTGAAATAAAGAGGATGGGATTCAAGTGTACTTTTCCATGCAATTCTTGTTCACAAGAAGCAATAGATTATAGAGAACATCAAAGCAGCAAACAGATCACAGCGCTTCCACTGAACATTTAGCTTAGCTGCACCTTCAATAGCCTTCCTAAGTTAAGGGAAAGAATTAGCTGCAGAGATCAAAAGGATCAGGTATATCTTTGAAATCCCCTCACAGTCCAGTATTTTGTTTATCACCAAAGCTTCTGAGCCAAATGTGAAAGCCAGTTTCCATGGACATTTAAACGACACTTTTATCAGGCATATCAGAATGACACACTTTGATATTTCGAAGTCTTGCAAGGTCACCTCTTGGCCATCCCTGAATTCATTTCTGTCTAGCAATCAACACTTCTTGCAAGGAACAAGCAGTGTTTGTGGCTTGTCAGTGTGACCAAATTGCAAAAAGAATTTAAAATGTGGGATACTGATGCAGAGAAGATTAACCACACCAGCAACCTGTGACAGAAAACGAAACCCTTTGCTGTCTGTTCTTTTCCTCACCTCCTGCTTCCCCACACTGCATTGTGCTCCCTACACTGCAGGACAAGCCACAGGTAATTTTGTACTGTAAGCAGATACATCTGTAAACTGAAGCACAAGACCAAAGCACTGACTCTGTGTACATGTACATCTAACTTCCCTACATTGAGGTCTAACTGAAATAAATAGGATTGCTGACTTAGCAAATCAGACATGTTTGAGGAATTGAGCCTTGTGTTGATATGTGTCATATTTCAAGGGAGCATCATTTCAAGGCTGGAAAAATACCACATCTTAGGGCTTCAGTGTAAGTTTTCGGTCATCACATGCAAAAAAATAAAATTAAAAAAATCAGCAATAGTAAAAGCTGAAATAAAATTATTGGGAAGAAATTAGCAGCAATGAAAATGCTTTTCAAAGTAATGCTTCAGTTTTGAAATAGCTATTATAAACATTTGTGCTTGCTATGGCTTGCAGTTAAATTTTAAAAATAGCACTTAAATATGCATGTTAATAACATCCAGAAGGCATTTCTTTCAAGCCTGTTTGGGCTGTTGAAGGGTTTAATTTAACCACAGCATTCATTTATGTCTAGCAGTTAGAATTTTCTTTTAAGCTCAAAGGAGCTGAGAGTTGTAACTATGATCTAATTGGTAAGGAATGAAGAATGTTTTTCATGTTTTATAGACAGCATGAATCCTGATCATTTTACAGCAGTAAATTATAGAGTGCTCTGCTCACTGTGTCTCCCTCTGGAAGTATGGGCCTATATCTCATTAAACTATAAAAATAACTTGCAGTGTTCGGCACTCCTCGAAAACTATCCTGCCAAGGTGTGTTATTTTTATATCACTAATGCACTTCAGCTACTCAGTCTAGAGAAAGTTAGGTTCTTTATAACCTCTAACTAAATTAATTTATAGCTAGATCCACATGTCAGAGGGGATGCATAAAGAACCTGAACTTCTACAGAAAACAATAATTTATTATTGATTTTCAGTTCCTTTTTAAAAGCAGCTGCAATTCATTGGTTTCTTGGTTCTTTCCTGTCTGGTACAAATGATCTATACAATGCTAGCAATGTGACAAAGCAGTTCCTGTGGGTAAGGCAAATGACATAAAAGTCAGTTGTCCTTTACTTCTTTTTGACTTAAGGCAAATGGTCTATTGCTGAAACATGAAAAAAAGATCAGAGGTGGGATGTTTTGATCTTTGTATTTTAAACTTTTTTTAAAATGTGTGTGATTAGGCAAAATATCTCCATTAAATGAATTATTTACCTTTAAAATAACATCTAGCATCTCATAAATTTTTTAGCTATATAATTGCTATATGGGTTTATAGTCTAGCTGAATTTAACTCCAGTAAAAGCAGACAACAGAAATGACAAGTTGTAGGTCCTTCATCCTACTGTAATATTTTGGGTTTGTGTTAAAAAAAAAAAAAAAATCATCTGTCTGAAAGGCAGATGTTAGAGAATTGCTACTGCAACTGCTAAAGTCTAGGTTGCCAGCCCTTTGAATCAAGGCTGGAGTGGATTGGAAAAGGAAAAAAAAAAACAACTAAAGAGCCAAGATAGGAATGAGACCAGCACAAGTAACACTCTTCAAGGAGTGAAGCAATAGGAGAAGAGCAATAATCTTTTCTCCCAAGAGCAAAGCAATTAACCACAAATATCTCCTTTCATAGCAAAATCACTTAAATAGTCAACTAAATGATTCCCAGCTTAGGAGTATACAGCAAAGCATTCAATGATAACTTTTGGGGACAGAATAAGAAATCAAAATGATAATAATAACTCTTAAAACATGGGCTTTTCTGTCGTTTGTTCTTTCTATGGAGGAAAAAAACTGACTTTTATGTTAGAAAATTTAGCCTGTGTTACTTCTGCACAAGATTTTGCTGCCAAAGCCACAGTTCCTTCACTAAACAGCCTTAGGTCCAAACTCCTCTTCCCAAGCCTGGCTGGCTGGGCCATAGTCTTTCTTTGAACAGGATTTTTTCCTCAGAGAGGGAAGGCGCAGTTTCCTAAGAGAAGAATCCAGGTAAATCATCACAGACCTGTGTACGAAAACCTTTGCATTTTGCTCCTTCATGGCTACCAGCATGTGCACCCTTCCTTGGAGCTGCAGGTTAAAGCAAATCTTGATCCCTCCAGGCCTAACTCAACTCTCAAAGGTAAGGGATGTGCAAAACTTTCTCACCTTTCACCTCAAGGTCACCCGCAGCTGACGATGAATACGGGGAAAAGTTACCCAGATATGCCAGACAGGAGGCCAGATTCAAAGTAAGCATTCCCTTCTCAGGTCAAGAGTTTCCACACACAGGCTCCTGGACCAGATTTCCACACACATCCTTGTAAATAAATGAAAAGGAGGCGAAAAGAGTAAACAGAAAATTACGAAAACTTTCTCACTTAGTGCAAATCTCATTTACTGTCAGCACACCTGGAAAAGCAGAAATGGAAAAGTTCTGAAATGAAAAGCAAAGAATAAGAACATTTTTAATTCACAGAAATATTTATACCCATAAGGAGCAGAAGAAATACAGAAACAGAATCAAAGAGGATGCTGAATGACAAAGATGCTGATTTATCAGGCATAATAGAATATGGTTGGAGTAGTTGCATCCCAATTACAATCATTAAATCTACATTTGACACAAACAGAAAAAGAGTTAGTAAAGTCTAATAGCCACCTCACAAATTTTAGAGAGCTACTAGCATCACTGTGAGAAGTCTTCCTGCAAAATCAGAAGGACTAGGGATGAAGATGCAATCACAGACACTCATTACTGTCAAAAGGCACATGAAAGCCAACAGCTTCTGGGGCAACTTGCAGGCTGCTCTTGCCTACCGGACAGCACACTACAGGGAAATTTTAACTACCTATCCTAACAGCTGAAATGAAAAACTGGGAATCAAACCCAGCTCTGCTTCTCTCTCCAATCTGCACTGTAACAGAGCACATAGAGATCTCGGTTCCTCATTTTCTTTTATCTACAAAACAAAGACAACTCAGACTGTCAAGCGAAAAAGCAGAAGAATATACCAGTTGAGAAACAGAGGAGAATGGAGAAACTTGCTGAAAGAAGTCCCTAAATTAAATAGGAAACAATTTTGTGGTCCAGAAAGAGTTGGATTTTCACCAGTCACTGCACTATTCACATGTAAGAGAAGCTGATTAGAAATGCAATCCTTCTTGCACATGAAACTAGCAAGAAATTATTTCAAAGTTCAAGAATTTGCAGGACAGAGGGGGAGAACATCATTAGGAAATCTAGTAAAGCACAGCACAGGGGTTCAAGCAGCCCATACAGCATCTCATAGCTCAAGCCCAAATTAAAACATGCAGCTTGCATGCAGTTGCGCTCAGAGAGCAGCTGACATATATACA
This sequence comes from Cariama cristata, assembly GCF_000690535.1. Lineage (NCBI taxonomy): Eukaryota > Metazoa > Chordata > Aves > Cariamiformes > Cariamidae > Cariama > Cariama cristata. The sequence continues at coordinate 16,710 of NW_009611304.1, forward strand.
CCACACAGGCAGAGATGTAAGTCTCCTAAAGATAGATTTCAGACACTAACACAGCTTCTTTCATCACAGAGACTAATGTTCTCTGCTTAGTTGAGGCCTGTAAAAAATACGTGCCCAAAGTTGTGAAATTATCTTTTTGTTGTTGTTGTTGTTTATTCTCAAGAAAATAATTTTAATCTTAGTCCTTCAGTCTTCAGCAATGCAGGCTTGGCAAATAATCTCCCCCTCTTTCTGTAACCCTTTAAATTGAAGATGCTTTCCTTAAACAGATTGTGATCTGTTTCTGAGGTGGTAAATGAGTGAAAAGTATCACTTACTTGGGAGAGTTGTGACGAGAGCCACAGTGTGGAAGTTTCAATCCCAAATATATATAGATTTATAGGAACGGCACTCAACCACATATAAAAGTTATAGATGACTATAATTACCCAAAACACATAAGTACCAACATGAGATAGGAGAAAGTATATATAAATTTAGAGAAACTTGATTAATATTGGCTCAGCATTACAAAGTGTAACCACCAAATATGATCCAATATAATTATGGTTTGCAAAACTGTAATTTACTCAAATTTGAAAAGGCAATGATAGTGTATGTCATAAAAATATACAGATGCCGCCACTCAAATATTTTCAGTGCTGTAGCTCTTAAAGTGTTTTGTATTTTATTTTGTGCATTTGTAATGTATCTGAAAATTCAGTGTGAATGAGGCTGAAATAAATCCTGCTCCAGCCAGGCTAAAAGTCTGTTGAATTTTAAATAGACAGACTGTCTCTTTTAATGTGTTTTTTGTACAAAATGATTATAGTAAAGTATGCTGTAATTGAATTATATTTTAGGCTATTATTTAGAATTACTTGTTGTGTTGTTATTAGCCCCAGATTCCTGCATAAACACTGCAAAATCTAAATATTTTAAATAACATAATTCAGATTAGAAATAGGTAAATTACCTAAAATTGACTTGTTTGTGTTATTTAAATTGCAAGTATATGTATTTTTTTTTATATTTTACCCCTGCTTTTTTATTTGCATTTCTCCTTTTGTTCTATGTAGATGAATCTGATGCTTAGGAAAAGAAACAAGGCTAAAACCTTGGAAAGTCATCTCAGCCAAAGATAAACTGTTATCTTTACATCCATTATCATTATCAGAGATCACTTTTTCACAGCTCCAAAATGCTCCCCAGTGGGCAGTATTCCATCTTACTAATCCACCTACCCATAATTCAACCCAATTTCATGCAATTGTCTGTCTGTGCTCATGAAAGTCCATCTCTGAACTGCAATGGAGACTATTTTCCATAGCCTCCAGGGAGGTAGCTAATTTTGTTGGCTGCCTCCATTCCATCTGTCTTCTAGTGAATAAAGAAGGGCTAGCTTTTTCTCTAGTGCTGCCCACTTTCAGAAATCCACACGTCTGTTCAGTGGAAAGTACTAAATTAGTACAAATGCTGAAATGCCTGAGTAGGAAGCTATTCATTCTCAGGCAAACTCACAATCAGCTTTCACAACCACAGTAACTATTGACAGTTCTTGCAGCCACAGTACTAGGCCTCCAGAAGACAAAAAACTAACAAACATCTAAGTCTTGTGAGAAAAGTCTATGGCCGGAGTCAAACTGAACTAATGTCCTTCAAGCAGCTCATCTTTTCTTATGGGTGCACCCCAATCAATAAAATAAAAAATAACAAAATGAGATTTTTCAAGACCTTCCTTTACTCTCTAGTACTCAAAATACCATTTAATTCAGTACAGAACAGAGAATTCCTCCAATTCAGGTTATTTTGAGGATTTTAAGCAACCATCATCAACCACTGCCATAGAAAGAACAATGGTCTGAATGGACTGACTCAGATTACTGTATTCTCATCCAGTTTGATCAACGATGGTAAAAGGAAAACAAACAATTTAGTGGACGGAACTAATTTACAATATTAATAAGCCTTTGCCTAAACATTCAATAAACTTTCTTTCTAGATCTCAGTCTAGAATTCTCATGGAGAATCTACAGACAAGGTAAGTGAATGTGATACCATTTTGCTTGCACGAATAAGTAATTTATAATATATTTGAAGCTTTTGACCCTTATTTGGTTATGGCCATAAAAGATCGAATTTAAAAATTATATATGCTGTCTTATTTCCATCTACATTACTGGCGTAGACAAGAATTCTTGTTGTGAAGGATGGTTACCTTTAAAGATTGCAAAGAGTAATTCCTTGTTATTGTATAAACAATGAAAAAGCTGCAGCAAAACTTAACAACTGCAGAATTAAGATAGCTTCTGTGTGAGTGTATAAATAGAAAATCCAATCCATGGACAGCAGAAAAAAAGAGGTTTTTTGTAGGGCAGTGATAAACATTAAGTTAATTTCAACATTGTCTGCAAAAGAGTGAGATTTAGTGCTCTTGCAGCGCTGTTTTCCAGCAAAATCTGGCACATTACTGCTTCCAGCAGGTCATGAAAACTCAGAAAAAGATTTTACTACTTCCTCCACACTGCATTCATCAGGGAATAAAAAAAATTCATCCTGAATGAAAACAAATCACACTGCATCCCTGCAAGCTTAGTCAAGCAGGATGACTATTGATGTACAGCCAGTGTTGTAAGCTGTTTTACATGAAGACAGTCATCTTATGTGATGCCTAACACAATATATTTGGGATCATGACTCCTGTTACTTGCTACTAATAGAAAACAAATAGGTAATAATTTCTTGTGTATACATAGGTCTATGCACAATATGTATTCATTTTCCTGTTCATCACATCAATAACTAATGTGTTCGATTACATTCTGCTCATTTCCTCTCTTTTATGTCAGAATAGCTACATTAATTTTAAGAAACTACTCTTAATTTGCATATGTCACTTAAACAACGTGTCCTGTGTCATGAAATGAACAGGGAACCTACATCTTTACTGTTGTCTCTAATGCAACCTTTTCCGAAATACATGCCCAAATAGATAGGCAGTGCAAAAGGTTCAGTCAACTGACTCAGGTCCTGCTGGTTAGCCTTGGAAACAAGTTGCAAAATCAGGTACCTCTCATTGAAATTCCTTGCCTGAAGTCCCTTTCCATTTATAACAGCGGGAAATCAGCTCTGCCACCTGAGCTGGCCTCAGCTGCCATGGCATCACATGAAGATAGATGTGATCACTTACAGAGGTACAATAGAGAGCACTCTTCTGCTTTACTTTCATCTCGCTCCCTGATCTCAGATCAAAGCAGGGAGGCAAGCAGAGCAAGGGCACGTCTACATGAGGACATTACATCAATCTAGTTTGTTCACTCTAAGTGCAGCAATTTAAATACATCTCATTGAAAGGTTTTTGCACCTGTTTGTCACGCCGGCTTAAAATATTTTCCTTATTAATCATAACATCCAAACAACTCTGTACTTGTCTGAATTAACTGTCCTAACTTCCCAGCCAATATTTCACAGCTCAGTGTTTGCAACTGTGATTTTTTTCCTGAGCTGTAGGGAGGCCCACTTGAAATGAAAGAAGTTTGTGACTGGGGGAACAAAACAGAGTCAAAAGAATGCACTCCTTGAAATCCTTTCCTGGTATCGCTTAATATCATCAAAAGCATTACTCATATGCCATCATGCAACGTCAATGACCCATTACTTAACACTGTAATTATTGTAATATGAACTGAACAACACATACATATTTGCCATAGCACCATGGGGCAGATTTTCCCTTTTTGCAGAAACAGGATGACTGGCAGCATAGTTTCAGTACAAAAATACCTGTATTCCTCATGGAAAAAAAATGGGCAGAGATATCTGGGCAGAGCTCACAAGGAGCTGCAGCAGACAAAACACTACCATGTGGTTTTGCTTGGGTCATAGGAGCACTGTGCTCCCAGGGGCTGGAAGTTCAGCACCCACAGCCATCATCAGGCATGAGCTAATTCATTTGATGTTGGTAGATCAGCTGTCAGGAGTGCTGTTCCGGAGCTTTGCCAGGTCACCTGGAGAGCCTTGTCCTGCCTGATGCCACTACATCATCCCTTTAGAAGCAAGTTTTCAGTTCTGATGCTTCCAGGCCTGTCAGACCACAAGGGTGGAATCAAATGGCAGAAAAAGATGTTTCAAAGAGGTACCTGATCCTAAAAGATTTAGACACTAACTCTGCTTGAACATGGGAACTTAAAAGTCCCAAAAATGTTGGCAACTTGGATGAAGTTGTTCCTCCTGCCATTCCAGAGGGAATGTTGCTGCAAAACTTGTTTATTTTAGCATACAGAAATTTCCAAGGGAAGTCAGTTTCATGAGAGGAGTTCTAATCATATCAAGCACAATTCAAATCTGTCTCTGAAAATTAAGGACTTTGAGGACAGTATAGTGAACTGTCATTAAAGAAAGCTTTAGGAGAAACTTAAATTATGAGTTTAAGATAAAGTGAATTTTTCATCTCTGTTAATGAACCCATCCAAATAAAGAGCCGTAAGGGTTTTTAATAAGATCAACACATTTCTTTAAATTATTGAATTTTTCTAGAGGCTTTGAAAATTTGTCATCTCAGCTGCTTAATGCATACAAAATGTTTGAACAAAAAGAACCCATCCGGCTGACCGACTGGTCTTCAAAACTTCATGGTTGCATTTAGGAATCCGTAGTCACTCCCAGGGATGGAAGTATTTGTACATGACGCATGATATAACCCCAAAGACAGCAGCTATTAAATTCAAGTCACTTACTAGCACAGATTCATTTTCCACTTCCCATTTAATAACTTCAATCCTGTTCTCCATGGATGAAGAGTGACATTAAATGGCACAACTACTACGCTTATTTGTCTCTCCAATATTCACCTGCATCAATGGAAATACCTTTTTTGGCTACTTCCAGTTACTTGGGGCATCAAGTCTCCCAAAGTGCACATTTTAGCAAAAGTCATTACAAACCTAAATATATGTATGTATACTTCCACAATGTATAGTAAAATTTATTAACGATATTTTCAAAAAGAAAAATTAAGTGGCTAGAGGAAACATTTATTACATTGCATTTTTGATGAAAAACATGGAAAAAAATTATCAGGTTAGAGATATTTAAGCAAACTGGACAGCCACATATCCATGGGCCCTGACAGGGTGCACTCATAAGTGCTGAGGCAGCTGGCAGATGTTACCGTTAAACCACTCTCCATCTTCTCTGAAAGGTCATGGAGAACAGGAGAGATGCCTGAGGACTGGAGGAAAGCCAATGTCACTCGAGTCTTCAAAAAGGGCAAGAAGGAGGCCCCGGGAACTACAAGGTAGTCAGCCTCACCGCCATCCCCAAAAAAGTCATCGCTAAGCAGGTGGACAAAAAGAAGATTATCAGGAGTAGTCAACACGGATTCACCAAGGGGAAATCATGCTTCACTAATCTGATAGCATTCTACAATGGCATGACTGGCTGGGTAGATGAGGGGAGAGCAGTGACCGTTGTCTACCTTGACTTCAGCAAGGCTTTTGGCACTGTCTCCCATAACATCCTCATAGGTAAGCTCAGGAAGTGTGGGCTAGATGAGTGGACAGTGAGGTGGATTGAGAACTGGCTGAATGGCAGAGCTCAGAAGGTTGTGATCAGTGGCGCAGAGTCCAGTTGAAGGCCTGTAGCTGGTGGTGTTCCCCAGGGGTCAGTTCTGGGTCTGGTCTTGTTAAACCTATTCACCAGTGACCTGGATGAAGGGACAGAGTGTACCCTCAGTAAGTTCGCTGATACAAAACTGAGAGGAGTCGCTGATACACCAGAAGGCTGCGCTGCCATTCAGCGAGACCTGGACAGGTTAGAGAGTTGGGCAGAGAGGAACCTGATGAAGTTCAACAAGGACAAGTGTAGAGTCCTGCACCTTGGGAGGAATAACCTCATGCACCAGTACAGGCTGGGGGCTGAACTGCCACAGAGCAGAAAGCAGCTCAGCAGAGAAGGACCTGGAAGTGCAGGTGGACAAGTTGACCATGAGCCAGCAATGTGCCCTGGCGGTCAAGAAGGCCAATGGTATCTTGGGGTGTATTATCAGGAGTGTGGTCAGCAGGTCTAGGGAGGTTCTCCTCCCTCTCTACTCTGCCCTGGTGAGGCCACACCTGGAGTGCTGTGTCAGGTTCAGGGCTCTCCAGTTCAAGAAAGACAAGGAACTACTGGAGAGAGTCCAGTGGAGGGCAACAAAGGTGATGAGGGGACTGGAGCATCTCTGTTATGAGGAAAGGCTGAGGGAACTGGGTCTGTTCAGCCTGGAGAAGAGAAGACTGAGAGGGGATCTCATCAATGTTTATAAATACCTTAAAGGTGAGTGTTAAGGGGATAGGGCCAGACTATTGTCAGTGGTGCCCAGCAACAAGTTAAGGGACAATTGGCACAAACTGAAACACAGGAAGTTCCGTTTAAATATGAGGAAGAACTTCTATGCTCTGAGGGTCACAGAGCACTGGAACAGGCTGCCCAGAGAGGCTGTGGAGTCTCCCTCTCTGGAGAGAATTCGCAAGTGGAGTCTCCTTCTCTGGAGATACTCAGAAAGCACCTGGACACGATGCTGTGCTACTTGCTGTAGGTGACCCTACTTTGGCAGGGGGGTTGGACTAGATGATCTCCATAGGTCCCTTCCATTCTGTGATTCTGTTAAACAACATGAGACAAAAAAGGCAGAAAATTACATTAAATTAAAACTGCCTGTTTTGTCTGTTGTCATATTTAATATACTTTATATCTCTTTTAAATTTAGAATTAAATTAAGGGAAACATTACCAGAGAGGAATGTTTTCACAACACAAAATACTCTAACAACTTAGTGTTAATGACACCAACTATATTCTTGATGCAGATCTTTGTCCTGCTTTAATACTTACATGTTGACACTATTGGTCCAAAAAGAAATTTAGTCTTCAACTCTTAACAAGACATGCAAGCAAATTAGTAATAAATAAACAAACAAAACTAGTGTTCTTTATTTTTAAAACCTGTATGAAAGGAGTCATTTGAACTTAATTCTCCTCTCCTATGAGTTGGAACATCATGAAATGAAATCTATGTGCAGCAAAGTGCACTTATAAAGCACATCAAAAACTAAAGATGTCGTGTATGTAGCAACAGCAATATGAGAATTGCCTGAGTAAAACTACAAAAATCAAAGTTTTCTCAAACATTTGATTGACTTAACCTGTATTATGTCCTTGGACATAACCTAACCAGACACATAAAATCTTATATGGAAGACTTCACTAGATAAAAGTGATGTTGTGGAAGGTGGGGAGGATAAGAAAGAGAGCAGGCAGAAAAATAGATTTTTGAAGAGCTGCAGTGAATTTTGCTATGTGGTGGAAAGAATCTCAGTATCATTTAGTGATTTACTCTTCACAGTCCTCCTGACAACATATGAAGAAGGTACATAACGAATTTTCCAATCCTATTCAGAGCTCCCTAGGTAATCTTCATTGCAGATAAATATTATAATATTATTAAAGCTTCTAAACAGAGAACAAAAATTTCTGATCAACAGAATGTTAAGTGTTATTATGCAACACACATAGACACTAGAGAGCATGGAAACTGGTTTCAGAGCAAAGTAGTAATAATTCTCCATTACCATCTTCAAAAGACTTGGCTGCCCTTCATCTTCATATGGGTCTGGACCAGAGCTTACATCACTTACCTTGTTAAAACTTTTCCTTTCACAGAGACACAAAACGAAAAGAATCTGAGGTAGGAGTAGTTTAAATGTCAATTTACAGATGACAAAAATACTTGTGAAAGCAAAAAGCTGGAAGAAAAAAAAAGGGGGTTTTCATATCAAACAACAAAAGAGCACAAATAACACCAACCAAATAACCCAAACACAAAGATCACTTCTTTCAAAACACAGAAGAACCATCACTTGCTTGTTACTGCCTTAGAAGGAACAACAGAGTCACAGTCTTTATGAACTGAATATGCAAAAGTGGACTTGTCATTCATATACACAAACATAACTGTATTTTGTGCAATCACTGTAAAAGTTAACCCATTGACTGCATACAAAGCTTCAACAGAAAAAGCTGAAAGCCTCCAGAGAAACACAGGTATAATTTTATCCTTCTACTGTAAGATCATGTAACAATCAAACTGATCAATTCAAACTGATTTCATTGACAGAGCTGCATAATGTATTTGCAGAATACATATTAGGAATATCTTCACCTTCTGTATGAGTCAAGTAGTATCTTCTTGGATATGTTTCTACTTTAACATTCGGCAAGCATGGCTTAAAAATCAACGTGCATAGGACTTGCTAATACCATTTGCTGGAACATATCTCATAAAATTATTCTTAAACTAATGACCTTCAGATTGAAATAGTCAGTTATAGTAGACCTGACATAATATGGAAGTGATTTCACATCACTAAAATCCCTGAGAGAGAGCCTAGTTTCATATTCTTCAGGGACAGAAACTACTCATGCAGCGATTGCTTTGAAGTTGCAGCTTATGTGGAATTATCAAACTATTCATAGCTGAAAAATGCAAATATGATAAAAAGAAGATACTAATTATAATGATTTGTTAACCTTTCCTTTTCCAAATGTGTGAGGTGACTTGGAAATAACCCTGTGTCTTTTTAAATTACTTCACAACCACAGTTTCATTCAAGTTTGACAGTTAATATATTTGTACACCACCACAATTACACCAAACACTCATCATGGCTAGTTGGCGGGTCAATGCTGATCTCCTACATTTCTGAAAAACAGCCAGATTTCTACTTCATGTCAGGGTAAATTTTAGGATCACAAGGTAGTGACAAACGACCTTCAGTATGCCACTAATTGCCAAAAATTGTTATTTAAAAGGCATTTTCTGGCTCCAGGAATTTTTTTTGCCAAGCATATAATACCCATTTGTTCAGTATCAGTCATAATTATCAGGGCAAAATGGATACACTAGCTGTCTTGGATGCAATATTTGTATGACAGTTTTACAAAACACAATCTAAAACCACCAAAGAAACAGAATTCTTTTCTTCAGTTAGCATTGATTTTACAAATTTTTGCAAGTAGAGAGAAGTTACCTGAGTCTGGTGTTGAAAATATTCATTCAGTGCATACTGAAGTAAAAACAAGTAGCTGAAAGAAATCACATCGAATTCTAAGCATAGAAGGCCTTATACAAAATATGTTCATTTTTTAACCAAAGTAGATTATTTTTTAATCTTTTTTTAACAAAGTAGATTGAAAGAAAAATAAAAAAATCTTTGATGAGAATTAAATTGGAGACTGAGGCCTGGCACTGTTGCATATGCCTCTTTAAGCAAACCAAAGGAATCATTCCTTCATGAAAAATCTCAGGTCAGATCTTGTAGTAGTTCTGCCAGCCAAAGCCAGTGATTACTTGAGACTTTCAGTTCTGCAGCAGACGAGAAAACATGTTCCCAGTCCTCTCAAAATCTCAAAACTGATAGTCAGATGACTTCATTTTAAAACCCACTGAGAAGATGGAGAAAAAACAACCTGTTACACACTATCTTTGTTAACAAACTCCAGAGACAGGCACAGAACAGGATGGACCTAAGTCCATTAACAATTATTCCTAGCCAAAATCTGACTGTCATGTTTTGAATGGTACTCTGACATACACTGAGTCTACAGACAACATCATTCTTATCAAGATAAACCTCATGTTTGCCTCAAATCAGCACTACTGAGATAAAAGTTTTGGCAACAAGTGGAAGTAAAGCAATAGACTGCACAGAGTATCAGGGAATTAGGTGGATCCGTTCACTCTCTGGTACTTACAGCTTCACAAACAGCATTGCACAAATGATCACGTTGCAGTTTGTTTTACTGTTGTGAGCAAGCCAATGACATCTGCAGTTGCAAAAGCAGCAAGTACTTTAAACAAAGGGGTTGGACAGAAAGATGGCAAGGGTTGTCCTGTTCATGGAAAGCAACAGAACTGAAAACCAGGCAAAGAACATGCTTCTTCATAATATGATCAACCAGAAAACCTGTTAGAACCTCAGAAAATTGTAAAGAAGTAGGTGGCTGCACATGGATCCTTTAGAAAAATCTCGAGGAATGAGAAAATAGTTATTTTTATTAAACAAGTTGTTATTGTGGATTAAATGCATTTTATCACTCTTTACTGCTACTGTTATGATACAGATGGCAATCTAAAACATGACAGAGATTACGCTATTATGAGAACAAGATCTCATAGGAATTTATTTAATGTGATTTAATGTGTTTATGTAGTTCCATACATCAGAATAAATTTATCATGAGAAAATTTTACTAATTATTTTAATAATACTCATTATGTTGACAAGAACTTCTGTGTGGAGAAATGAAGAATGGCCAAATGCTTTACTGATAGAATAAAAAGCCCACTCCAGTTTGCATAGCAGTGGAATTATCCAAGCTTACAGGGGGAAAAGGGTGAGGAATTTTCATCACATCGTTTCATGACACATCTTTGAGTTGTTCAGCTCAGTTGATTGAGATGGATTACTTCAATTAAGATACATCTGTCTGAATACATTGCTATTGCAGGGGGCACCTGGTGGCATTGTCACATATTGTGTTACAAGTTCTTTTTCTAGACAATTTAGCAGTCTTTGATTTACACAAAAATATCAAGCCATTGTTATTTTTTTAATTCACATTTCTTGGGAAAAGTGTGGTAGTTTTCTACCTACAGTCTCCTGGCTGAGCCTATTCCCTCAACGCAAGTGCTCTGTTAAAACTAGGCAGTCAGGTTTGTGATCACCTCTGCTAAAGGACAAGTGCATACACTACATAAGCTAATTCCAGTAAGATAGCATCCTTGCTCAGCAGCACTAATTTCTCCAGCAGGAGCATAGCTTGCCATACCCCACCTTCTGCTATGATTTACTGGAGGGTTACAGTATGATCATAAAAAGGAAAGTGTGTATAACATATGTTAAAGTATTCATATATAATTTCTATTCAAATATGCTCTTTTTTCCCCCCGTTAAACCTGGGCATTGATCTGAGACTCTATTCAGATACAGCAGCACAGATAATTTTCATTATTTTGCTGGAAGAAAAAGTAGCTATTACTTCCCACCCACAGGAAAAAAAAAAATCTCAAATAAATCAGATGTGGTGAGAATGTAGCTCCCACAGATATCTCCACACTAAATTCTTTAGTGACAAGATTGCTAGTATGAGTTACATGTCCAACATTAAACAGTGAGAAAAAGGTGGTAAGTGGGAAAGTAATATCATTTGCAATGATAAAGTAGGACTATAAAGACAGCTGTAATCTACACAAAGACAGGATAGATGAGGACATAAAGTAGCAAATACAAATATTGTAACTCTTTGGAAGCTTCTTTTTCAGATCCCTACACTCACATATCTTTTTCTTCCACCCCTAAAATGCACATCTTTAAAATGACTCAAAGAAACCCAAGCCATTCTTCAAATATACTTATAATTTCCTTTATAAAAATTTACACTCAAGATGAGTGTATTGGGTTTGTATGGCAAGGTTTTGGTAGCAGGGGAACTACAGAGTTGGTTTCTGTGAGAAGCTGCTAGGAGGTTTCTTTTTGCTGATGGAGCCAGTGCTATCTGGCTCCAAGATGGACCTGCCGCTGGCCAAGGCCAAGCCCATCAGCAACGGTGGTAACACCTCTGGGGTAACAGAGAAGGAGAAGGAGGAAAAAAACCTGCACCACAGCATCTAGGAGAGAGCAGTGAGAATATGCGAGTGAAACAGCCCTGCGGACTCCCAGGTCAGCACAGAAGGAGGGGGAGGAGGCACTGCAGGTCCAGAGAAGAGATTCCCGGCCAGCTCATGGTGCAGCCCATGGTGAGGCTGGCTGTCCCCTGGCAGTCCATGGAGGTCCACACTGGAGCAGATCCCCACCTGCAGCCTGGGGAGGACCCCACGCCGGAGCAGGAGGATGCCGAAGGAGGCTGGGACCCTGTGGGAAGTCCACGCCAGAGCAGGCTCCTGGCAGGACCTGTGGCCCTGTGGAGAAGAGGAGCCCAGGCTGGAACAGGTTTGCTGGCCGGGCTTGTGACCCTGCGGGGGACTCAGGCTGGAGCAGTCTGTGCCTGAAGGGCTGCACCCTGGGGAAGGGACCCACACTGGAGCCATGCGTGAAGAACTGCAGCCCGTGGGAAGGACTCAGGTTGGAGAAGTTCATGGAAGACTGTTTCCTGTGAGAGGGATCCAATGCTGGAGAAGGGATGGAGAGGGAGTCCTTCTTGCCTTGAGGAGGAAGGAGTGGCAGAGACGATATGTGATGAACTGACGCAATGCCCATTCCCCATTCCCCTGTGCCACTCAGGGGGAGGGGATAGAGAAAATTTGGAGTAAAGTTAAGACCAGGAAAAAGACAGGGGTGGGAGGAAGTTAGTTTAAGATTTGTTTTTATTTTCTCGTTATCCTACTCTGATTTGATTGGTAATAAATTAAACTAAGTTCTCCAAGTCAAGTCTGTTCTGCCCATGACTGTAACTGCTGAGTGATGTCCCCATCCTTATCTCAACCCATGAGCCTTTTGTTATATTTTCTCTCCCCTGTCCAGATGAGGATTGGGAGCGATAGAGTGGCTTGATGAGCACCTGGCATCCAGCCAGATTGAAGTCACCACAGTAAGCTTTCAGCTGGACAAAAAGGCACAATTATTACTATTTTTGAAAGAATCAGATGCTTGAAATGTGAATGCCATAATGCGGCAACATTGCAATAAGAGTATATTGAGGGGAATAACAGTTTTTTCCTGTTTAAAAAAAACCAACACAACAGTTGTTTCAGTTGTTTATTACAAATTTTTTAATTTACCATTTACAAAATAAGGTAGCTGTACCTTTGGTGGATGAGTATCAGCTCAGGGAATACTTCAGCAAACTGGGCATATCTAAGTCCATGAGTCCTGACAGGATGCACCCATGACTGCTGAGGGAGTTGGCAGATGTCATTGTGAGACCACTCTCAATAACCTTTGATCATGGCAAGTGGAACAAGTGCCTGAAGACTGAAGGAAAGCAGATATCACTCCTATCTTCAAGAAGGGCAGGAAGGAGGACCGAGGGAACTACAGGTCGGGTAGCCTCGCCTTGATCTGTGGGAAGGTGTTGGAGCAGCTAATCCTGGAAACCGTTTCCAGGCACATGAAGGGCAAGAAAATTGTCAGGAGTAGTCAGCATGGCTTCACCAAGCGGAAGTCATGCTTCACCAACTTGATAAATTTCTGCAGTGAAATGACTGGACTGATAGATGAAGGAAGAGCTGTGGATATTGTCTACCTAGATTTCAGTGAGGCCTTTGTGTCCCATAAGATACTTATAGCAAAGTTGTTCAAGTATGGGCTGGATGAGCAGTGAAGTGAATGGAAAACTGGCTGAACACCTGGACCCAGAGGGTGGTGATCAAAGGCAGGAAGGCTAGTTGGAGGCCAGTGAATCAGTGTGCCCAAGGCATCAAATCTGGGTCAGATCCTGTTTACTATTGTCATTAGTAATCTGGATAATGGGGCGGAGTGCACCCTCTCCTGATGACACAAAACTAGGTGGAGTGCCTGATATGCCAGAGAGTCATGCTGCCAACCAGAGGAACCTCAATAGGTTAGAGAATTTGGAGGACAGGAATGTCATGGAGTTCCACAAGGAGATATGCAAAGTCCTGCACATGGGGGGTGGAACGACCCCATGCACCCATGTATGTTGAGGGCCATGCAGCTGGAAAGCAGCTCTGCAGAAAAAGATCTGGGGGTCCTGATGGACCCCAGGTTGAACATGAGCCAGCAATGTGCCCTTTCTGCAAAGATCATTTGTTAAAATATATTCTACTTACCCGGCAGGGTCCACCCCTGACATTCACAGTCAACCCAGAAAGACAACTGGGAATAGGCTGTCCTATGCCCATTTTCCAGTCAGCAGAAACAAATGTGGCAGCTCTGGCACTGTGGAGCCAGAGGAGCAATTCAGACTGATGCTGCTGCTACAGTTTGTCCCTGAGAAGACTCCTGCTGCCCAGAAAGCTCCATCCCCCATCACAAACCCATCCTTATGGGTGTGTGGAGCAGCAGCCCTGAAGGGCACTCCTGCTAGCCTATAGTTAACCACTTATCCACAGCTTTTTAAAAACATTTCCTATTAAAACATGATGCAAGTCCATTCCTTGCAAGGTTCTTCACCCCATGACCTGGTCCTTAGTCCATGCCATTCAGCGCATACACAATCACACAATTGTGAAGAGCCTCATTTTCTATCACCTTACCTCAGAGCAGCTGGGAAAAGCCTTCTATTGAATTAGTTTATTATTTTGTGCTGCTTTTTTTTTGATAAGCCCACATAATGCCATCTTTTGAGCCAGGGACCTCCTTGAGTTATATCCAGAAATAAGTGTCAGAGTGACACACATGTAGCACACAACAAGGCTTCATTTTTCAATTAGCAGAACTAAATAAGAGAGATGTAGTAACAACACTTCTTTCTGAGTCCACTATTATTTTTCTCTTAGGTAAAAGATGAGGGCTGGTAATGTTTTACCCAAACTAATCTCTACCTCAGAGCACAGTTCTGATTAGTAGGTTAATATATGTACAATTTATTTTTAAGCTCAGTTACTTTTTCTCCCTTTCAAACACTATCCTATATTAATCTTAGCACTCATGTCAACAAGGAAGAAAGCTGTCCCTGTTGTCCATTGGCATTTAAGGCTGCATTCAATGCAGATATGGTTTGTTTGGGAACGTACAGGGTTTACTGAAGACAATCACTGGAGATAGAACCTTAATTTAACCTCAAGTCTGTAGTATTTCCCCTGGGACACGGATGACTGATAACACAGCAGAGGGCAAGGAAAGCACAAAATTATTGAGAAATGGAAGCAGCAAATCTAGAGTCTTGAATTTCTTCCTCTAAATCATTGTTTATAAGGATAGCCATGCATGTCTGACTCAGTCTGGAGACAATAAGAAGCATCTTAAAAGAGTAGTTTTAAAATGCACTGACAATGGATGTTTTTGAAAATCATTTCCAAGGCATACGAAATACAGTTGTCATATATTCATCTTAAACCAAAATGTCATTACAGAATCAAAATACACTTGCTCATAGTATCCTACACACAAGGTAGGTCAGCAGTTGCTAATTTAAATGAAATAAGTCCTTAACAAAGACCTTGATTACGTTTCCCATAGGAACATTAGAAAATGGTGTTAACGAGCTTTATTAAAGCCTGCTTCTGTAAGCAAATAGATCTTTATTAACTGAGGTCGCATGTGGTGTTTTCCTGTGTTATAGATCTAAATGAGCAGCATAAAAAACTAGACAGAATTTTGTTTTAAATAAAAAGGTTTTCTCTATTCTAAACTTCAAACAAAGTTATTTTATTAGGGTTAAAGGTTAAATAACCCTATTATTTGCTAATGATAAATTTAATTGCCTGAAGCAAAACTGAATACAAACTGATTTAAGTTTTTCTTTCTATAGGGATAAAAAAAGCATACTTAGTAAACATACCTAGAAAAGACTGCCCCAACTTCAGAATCCTTGTTTTCAGAATGGAAGACTGTATTCATTTAAAATAGAACATGTGAATATCCTTTATCAGACAAAAAAGGTGTAAGGTAAAATACCCTATGTGCTATGGAAAAAAAAAAAAAAAAAAAAAAAAGGACTTAATTTTATTGCAGCTCCTAAGTGTGGATTGTCTTTTAAGCATGCCTTCTGAGTCACAAAACAAAAACAAATTTTCTTTCTGCTATCAACCATAAACCACTCAAATCCCTGAAAAAACAAAGGAAATTGGAAGAACTGAGTTAAATGTAAGCCCAGATTTTAGGGAGAAAATTTACATCAAACAAACATTGAGCCAGCACAATAGTCTCTAGTATAAAATCAATTATGTGCAGCTAAAGAAGCATTTGTGTTTCATTGTTAGAAGTTGTTGCCATTTTTTTCTTGATAGTAAAAAACAAGATACCAAACCAACATCCTCAGCTGATACTTTAAAATACTTGCATATAGGCAGAGAAAACAGAGATACTATTTTGATAAGACTTTTAACTCAATAGAAGGGCAGGGTAAAATGTAACCCTTTAAGACAGCATCCTGTGCTTCGTATTTGGCAACAGCTAATGAAATCCTAAGAGGGTTTGTTACATAAGCCAGTGGACTGAAGAAACCTTTAACTTGTAGGAAACCAGAGTTAATTAAACTGTTACGGGTACCCTATCCATCATCCCACCAGACCACTCTATTCTAAACCTATTTACATTTTGCAATTGAAAAAAATGTACTTGGCGTGGTTGATAAACCATGTTTACTGTCCTTATTGATTTGACATTTGTGCATAACCTTTATGTTTTAATTATCTAATAGCATTTCCTGAATCTTTCTTTGCTACAGAAAGTATTTGATTTTCAAGCAATTAGACAGATCTGACAATTAGTAGACAGTAAGAATGTTCCCTTCAACAAATTAATCAGTTTGGGAAAGCACAGGTTCATCACTGCACTGAATTTGCTGAAAAAGTTGTTTTATTGAATGGCATTTCAACCTACTTCAGTACCTTAGCATAATCAAAGTGCATTTCAACTGTGCTCGTATTTCACTCATAGGATAGATTGCCTTTAAGGAGCTTCCTTTCCAATATAATAGTTCTGAAACCTAAATGCAACATAAGAGAATTTAAACTTAAGGTTAACAGCTGGCTGCATTTGTAGGGATCAGCAGAAGAAATGAGATCAAATATTTTCTAATACAGATAGGGTCAAGGAAATGAAGAAAGCTGGTCACTGCGATACAAATTCACCTTCTATTTTGAATCTTTGATAAGACAGATACATTTTTTATTTCCTGTTTGAGATGCAGTTTCTGAGGATTTGCTTTTAATATATTGTGTATGTTAAATCACTTTATGGTATTTTTAAACTTTTATCTGTGACTTATTCTAGCACATATTTCTGCCAAAATTCTTCACATTGCAACATCAAAAGTCACTGTAGTTAGCTTATGGAAAACACGCTTCTTTGATTTGGAGAGATTTCTTCAGAGGGAAAATTTAACAGTGAAAATTTAGTAATGCATTTTTTTGCATGTTTCACGTTTATGAAAGAATATGGTGTACATCTGTCCTACCTGTGAAGTAGGATGGGTGACCTGAGATTAAGTCTTGAAGCCTATATTCGTGAAAGGTGGCATCTTATCTTTTCCTGGACCACATCATTGTGAAAGGCGCCTAAGGCACCACATTCAGCTGAGAGAAGTTTCCCCCAGTGCAGGTGATCTGTACCACCATAGTGCCTTACGGCAAGAAGCAAAAAACGCTGGAGGCAGGAGCCATGGGCCATGTTTTGCTCTAGACTGCAGTACAAAACCCTGTGAGCTCCTGGTCATCACTGATAACCTTCAATTAGCCAAGACATCTGTCATAATTTAAATAGCTTCTAGACTACCCAACGTTATTCAACGTCATTACAAAGAAAGAAGGGGTGTAACTTGTGCTTCAGGGAGAGGGAGGATTAAGGTGACAGAAATTTGGCTTAAAGGTTTCCCTATACCTCTAGACAGTGCAACCCAGATCTTCCAGTGAGAAGAGCTACACGTTTATACCACACCGAACCACACGGTTATACCACATACAAACCTTGTGCTTCTTAGGCATCTCCAAAATACAGTACTATGATTTAGGCAGTGTAAAAGTAGTTACACAGTTTAGATGTTGTTATTGGCAGAGTTTTACACAGCAATCTTACTACAAAAAAAAAAAAATAATTCATAAATTAGAGCAGAACAGAGAATTATTTCTGTCAGATGGAAAGGACTCTAATCTGTTTCCCTTTGTCACTTTTTCACATGGTGCAAGCAATAAAGAAAGGAAAATAAACTGTGTTTTGATATGGTATGGTTAGCTAACCAAGAATCCAGAGTTAAGATGTCAGAAATTAGTCATTACTTTTTTATAGCTATCAGTAAGTGTGGGTGGTTCATCTTCTTATTTCTTGCTGAAACAGTACTTAAGCATCAGTTCTCACCCAGAGAGTTATTTCTAAGCAGAATATATTTAACTCATCCAATAAAATGATGCCCTTCTTTCAACCTAAACTATTAGTGTTTTATCATCTTCAACCTTGCCTTAAAACAACTCCCTGATTCCTAGGGAAACTTTATATTGCATATAAATGAATCTGGATGCAATCCTGAAGTCCATGTGCAGGCAAAATTCTCCTTGCCCATCAAATAATTTCATAAATTTCAGTGGGATTTTGGCATGAGCATAAACCCACAAAGAATGGCTTTTGGTGAAAATCAATGAAAAACATTTTTTTGCCCTGGCATGATGTAAGTATCTTTGTAGTTCAGCAATAACTAGTTTGTACACCTTGCTCTAATTTAAGAATTAATAAATATATATGTATATCCATCTTTAATTCTTTCACAGAATATTGCTTTTGTTTCCTTCATAGTGTACAATACTGTGTGAAAAAACATGTTCTTGGACAAGTCAAAAAATTAAAAAATGTTGTTTCCTCTCAGCTGATTCTTAAATAGAAAGATTTGAATATCTCTGTCTGATCTAGTGCAGCAATTCAAGCAGTAGAATATCTTGCAGTGGGGTAGATCTTAGCTGCATTGCTTGATGTCTATGCCATCCTTGTATATGGAAAGTCTTGATATGGAAACTTTGTGTTGGCACCTAAGAACAAGCCTATAATGCAGCCTTAAATTTTCCTCCATGTTAATGATTTGAAGATGCCTTCTTTCATATCCCATTATTTTGTTAGAAGTCCCATTCAGAATTGATTTTTGATAAATTCAGCCCGGTGCCTCTGTGACTACTGCATAGGTACAGTAGCTTTAAATATTTATATTGTGCTGGTGGTGACAATTACTATTCCAACTCAATATAGTTTTAATGCATTTAAATGTCAGTGTTCCTCAGTTTAATTCATCATGCATACATTCAGATACTTGTATACATATATTCAGTATGCATCTCCAAGGACCTAAAACGACCTATTCATATTTTAGCAGCTGTCAGAAAGTGAGGACAGATTTCCTTTACATTCCTAACTGTAAACATTAATTAGGTGTTTGACACTCATTAATGATTAAAAAATTCTTTGTAAAATAATCCATCATAATTCTTTTATCACTATGCCATCCCAAAGAACTGTTTCATTGAGCCACGGTATCTCTGATGGCAAAGTTATAAACAATGTGTTAAAATAAAATCGATTTATTTACTCAGTTTGTTTCCATGGGAAAAGAGTGTCTTTGCCGTGCTACGTAGTACATTTCTGAATACAAGAATGTCATGCCTTATTATCTGTTTGTATGCATTTGTTGAAAAGCCATTATGCAGTTGCCTATACACTTGGTGTGTCTTCTCAGGCTTAGCTATTGCAGCAGAACAGAATCTGAAATACAAGAACCTAAACATTTTCTCCAAAATAATAATAAAATGCTGATGGTTACCAAAAAACAAAACAAAACAAAATAAAACAAAACAAAACCTCCTTTTCGCAAACATGACTGGAATGCATTCAACCTTGACTTTCCAAGTGGTAGTCTTCACATTTGTTTGCTTAAGCAAAGCACAGAAGAAAGGAACATCTCATTCCCAGAAGGCCAGATAAATGATTTCCAAGGTCAGGCATATGCACAAAAGAAACAACAGCTCCTCACTCTGGATCCTGTTACAGCATCTCTCCTGATGCTACCTATGACACTGCCTCTGTTTGGTCCCCTTGAAGGGTTATGAAGGCTGCCATGTAGGATGGGTCCGGTGCCGTCCAAAACATGAGACTGAAGCTGTCACTTGTCAGTACACAGCTAACAGTTCAAAGAATCCCTCTATTGATTTTCTTCGTGTGACTCCACCCTGGCTGTTTTCTTAGCCTAATGCTGCATCTCCAGAATGTGTAATAGTAATTGACCAGAACAGAGTGTCAGGACTAATTAATGTACTCTCGTTATTGGTGAAAGCGCTGGTTTTCAAAGAATGTCCTAGCTGTTATTTACAGCATTTAATTAAGGTACAATCTTATCTAAACAATCAGTTTGTTGTAAAATAGAAGAGTCAAACTACATAGCTGCAGTAAGCCAAACATAACATGCACAACCACATTTGCACAGAACATTTAGACATTTTTGCAAGTCATGAGAAATTTAGGAAATTAGTAGGGTTTTTTAGCGTCTACAAGGCATGTGAAAGCGTTCTATGCCTTCTAAATGGATTTACTCTAACTGCCTAATTCATTATGCTAAAACCATGAAGCAATTTCCTATTCAAAGCCCAGCTCACAGGCTCTCTGTTGTCAAGTATTTGAATTTCAGATTAGAAATGTGTTCATTTGGATAGCATGAAAGGAAAGCTTTGTTGTCAGCTTTGCTTTATGTTCTGCCAGCAGCCAAATCCCTCTTTTCAGTGGTCACCAGCAAAATACCAGACCTCCACTCTGGTCTCGACTACCTTGAAACAAACACAAATGCCTTTGGCCTTTATGGTCTAAACACTTGATTGAGGTTTGCTGTTCTCCTCTCTCCCTTAATATTTTTTTTTAGGGAGTATTTCTGACAGATGATATCAGTAAATGTTTAGATTGCACTGAATTTTTCTTATCCCTACAGAAGGGGAGGGAAGGGAGAGGGACAGCATTTCCACAGTCGGGGAGAAAAGCCGGGACATTTGTTCCTGTTAGAAGCTCTGCAGTTTGTTATGGAACAGCGAGCTGAAATGGCTGCAGCCCTTTTATTCTGAGCATGTTTCCAGCTATCATCTACGCTGAATTTTAACTATGCTGCTGCTTGCTTGTTAGCAGCTATTTCTTTGCTGATTTGGAAAAAATACAGAGAGCTGACAAAAGTCGGGGGCTGCGTTTCATGCAGAGTAAAACAAAGTTACCTAATACAGCCTGCAGGACAAAAAAGAAAACCCAAGCATTTGTACCTTTGGCTAGTAGTAAGGAAGTCGAGGAATTCTGGCCGCATTTCTCACAGGAAAGAGCTCTTCCGTTACTGTAAGCTATTTCTGCTAGGTTTAGGGTCTAACACTGTGGAAGGACAAGCCCAGCACACCCTTAATCAAAAGCAAACATTCACACAAGGAATGTCGTAACTTAAACATGAACTTTAATGGTTGTAGCATAGCTGGAAGCAAAAATAATTACTAGCAGCTATAGAAGACATTGAGATATTTGTAATCCCTTTGCTTTTGAATACAATAACCCCTATGTAGTCATAATAAGCTCTTCAGTATAGGAAATGGTAATAGAAGATCTCTCTCCTGATACTAAGGCTGTGCAAATAATTGATTTCTCAGCTGAACCGATGAAGTGAAAGAAGGAAAAAAAAAAAAAAGGTTCGATCCAGGCTGAATTTAAATTTTCTCTTTTTTTCCCTGCATTAATGAAAGAAAGCAGAGGCAGGAAACATTCCATCCAGCCTGGAATGTCCTACTGGAATCTGACTGAAACATTTCACCCTGGGTAGCAGAGAGGAAAAGCAGGAGTCCCCTGAGGAAGAGGCAATGGCACAGGGACCCTTTTCCTCCCACCTGATGTGTGAGTTGTTGTCCTGGGCTTGTGTCTGCACCACAGTCCCAGCAATAGGATAGAGGATGCTGCTACCTCCAGCTACAGCACACAGCACACAGATCCCCTGGAGGAAAAACACTTGCACATCTTTCCTTTCCATAATTTCCATAATTCTATTTGTAAATCTCTGCCTGCCAAACCATGCTATGAGAGCCCCATGTCCTCATCCCTTCTCCACCAGGTGAAAGATGCCTGAGTCAACACTTTCCCCCTTGCATAAAGAATTACCCCAGCAACTGGAGGTGAGTGTTTTAATCAGCAGTTTAGAGACACCCTAGGGAGTCACTTTTTAGAGTCATTTAATGACTCTTTAGTTTCTACACAGAGTGGCACAGACCCCAAGGAAAGTACTGAAAGAGCCCCACCTCACTGAACCCAGAGACTGCTGGGGAGTACGTCTTAGTTCATCGAAAGTGGGAGGTCTCTGTTGAAATCCTTGTCCAAAATAGGGCACAAAGCAGGTTTCTGTTTCCACATCTGGCTCCCAGGACCGTGAACACCGAGTATTTCACCCAGCTCTAAATGACACATTGTTCCAACGTGTTTCCAAGTGTTAAAAGTGAAGACAAATGAAGGCAGACTGCTATGCCCATTGATAAGTTTCCTGGCACCGTATTTCATGGTTAGCAAAAATGACCCTAAAAGGCTACATTTAGTAGCCTTTAAATTCTGTAATTCAAGAATTCTCTTGTACTCCAATTGTACATGCTTTACAATATTTAAATGCAAATAATATTCAGATCAGGTTTCTGACTGGCTGCTAAATACCCTCTAGTTCTCTCATTGAATTTGTTTCCTCAACCTCGGATTATACTAAGAGAATTAGAGAGTATTAGGATACATTATATAAAAGTTAAATAAGAGTGCTAAGAATTCAGGCCCAAACCATTTTAAGTTAACAATGACATAAAACTACTACGTTGCAAATAATATACTCCAGCTATTACCAATGCTGACACTTTCATTATCTTGAAGCACAACAATTTTTCTCCACGTATAAGCCATTCTACAGTGCTGTAGGTAAAACCAAGCTTCATAATCCCTAGTAACTTTATCAAACTCTATCATTAGTCACATTCTGCAGCTGTCAGGGCAGTGTGGTTGCCATTAGATACAACCCTCATGGAAGAACATATGCTGCGGTTTAGAGGACCAAATCCTAAATTTTTTGTTAGGAATTCTTCATGAAAAAGAGTCAGGATCCAAGTTACCATGAGTTTGCTACATCCAATAAGATGGTACATTATTAAATGTCCACAGGGAGAGAGAAGAGGATTCCCACCATAAGAACACATGAAACATTTTTTTTCCACTACTTTTTCACCCATACTGAACAATAGAACACCAGCAGGCACATTGGACCCTTTCTTCTTAAAATCCAGAAGCGTAAAAGTGTGTAAAGGAGTCTCTTTCCACATGACAGCCCACAGAATCTCTAAGTAATCTAATTAGACATGTAATTAAAAGACATCTAACATCAGGCCCAAAGCAATCAAGCTAAAACCATTCCCCTCCCCACTACCTATCCAGAAGGCAAATAGGTAAGAAGTGACTATACTGCAAGTTCAATACCCCAGTCTAACCAAAGTCAGTTCTAGGAGAGGTCTCTAACGAGCAGGTGGTATGAAATTATGTTGGAAAGCAGCTTTGCAGAGGAGGATCTGGGGTCCTGATGGAGCCAGCATATGTCAGCAAGATACCCTTACTGCAAAAAAGGTGAATGATATCCTGGGCTGCATTACACAAAGTATTGCCAGAGAGTCAAGGGTGGTGATCCTTCCCTTTGAACATCAAGAAATGCTTTTTCACTGTGACAGCGACCAAGCACTAGCATAGGTTGCCCAGAGAGGTGATGAAGTCTCCATCCTTGCATATATTCCAAAGCCATCTGGACATGATCCTGAGAAAGCAGCTAGGTGATTGGCTTGAGCTTGGGCTTTGGACGAGATGATCTCCAGAGGCCTCTTCCATCATCAACCATTCCATGATTCTGTGTTGCCTGTGCTGTGCTTTGGTCCGTTCTCCAAACAACATTATTGTCTACGACGTGAGCACAGACCTGAGCATTGGGGTGGTCTGACATGGTGTTAGACTATGTTGTCTAAGTGAAAAAAAGAGGTGTTCATATAGATCTGTATACGCATATAGATAGATAAACTTTCATATCTATATTTCCACACACAAACACAAAGACTTGTCTACAGCATAAATAGCTAAAGAGACTTTTTAAGTATCAGCTGTGTTGTGCAATTTCTTCTGATCTCTACTCTAATAGAAATCTGATATGCCAGGTGACCAGCATCTCAGCAGAGGAAAGAGGTATTTCCATCACTCTGGTTTCCATCATCACATACTCCTATTTCTTTTCAGATCGTATAAATCTTTTGCCTTTCATTAAAGATTTTTGTGGAGAGGAACAAACGTGGGGTGGACGCAACTGGGGCATTGTCAGGGGCAACCACGGGGGATTTAAACGGCCCTAGGGATCACTAGTGACCAGAAGCACTGGTAACAGGATGGGCAAACAGGGTGTGACGTGTCAGACAGGATGTGGCATGTTAGCTAGGACATGGCACGTCAGCCAAGGTGTGACGCAGCAGTTTGCACAGCAGTTCATGCGGATGGGCGTGCAAGGAGGGTCCTGCAACTTGCTTGTAGGTCTACAGCCCAGGGAAGTGCCTAACATCTCTGCCAAAACGGCTGGCACTCACCCCAGAGCTATCTAGCAGTACTCTATCCCTCTTTCCTCTATCCTTTCAGTAGCGGAGAAGAATACTAGAAGGAACAGGAAAATCCATCTCATTAATACCTGTCTCAGAGGCTGGTGCCATCGGTG